>NC_052318.1:8748590-8956987 GCF_016432855.1 Salvelinus namaycush | reverse complement strand
GTGCTCCACCACCCCTCTTATAGCTGGCCCCACAGTGATAGTGCTCACCACCCCCCTCTTATAGCTGCTCCACAGTGGTGCTCACCACCCCCTCTTATAGCTGGTCCCACAGTGATAGTGCTCACCACCCCCTCTTATAGCTGGTCCCACAGTGATAGTGCTCACCACCCCTCTTATAGCTGGTCCCACAGTGATAGTGCTCCCACCCCCCTCTTATAGCTGTCCCACAGTGATAGTGCTCACCACCCCCTCTTATAGCTGGTCCCACAGTGATAGTGCTCACCACCCCTCTTATAGCTGGCCCACAGTGATAGTGCTCACCACCCCTCTTATAGCTGGCCCCACAGTGATAGTGCTCACCACCCCCTCTATAGCTGCCCCACAGTGATAGTGCTCACCACCCCCTCTTATAGCTGGTCCCACATGATAGTGCTCACCACCCCCTCTTATAGCTGGCTCCACAGTGATAGTGCTCCCCACCCCCTCTTATAGCTGGCCCCACAGTGATAGTGCTCACCACCCCTCTTATAGCTGGTCCCACAGTGAATGTGCTCACCACCCCCTCTTATAGCTGGTCCCACAGTGATGGTGCTCACCACCCCCTCTTATAGCTGGTCCCACAGTGATGTGCTCACCACCACCCTCTTTAGCTGGTCCCACAGTGATAGTGCTCACCACCCCCTCTTATAGCTGGCCCCACAGTGATTAGTGCTACACACACCCTCGATTGATTTCTTCCTGGCGTTTGTCATGGGGCGAAAAGAGGAGGGAGAAAGGGGTGTTGTGTTCCGGCGATGTAGGGGGGAGAGCCCACAGTGATAGTGCTCACCACCCCCTCTTATAGCTGGCCCACAGTGATAGTGCTCACCACCCCCTCTTATAGCTGGCCCACAGTGATATTGCTCACCACCCCTCTTATAGGCTGGCCCCACAGTGATAGTGCTCACCACCCCCTCTTATAGCTGGCCCCACAGTGATAGTGCTCACCACCCCCTCTTATAGCTGGTCCCACAGTGATAGTGCTCACCACCCCCTCTTATAGCTTGGGTCCCACAGTGATAGTGCTCACCACTCCCATCTTATAGCTGGTCCCCACAGTGATAGTGCTCACCACCCCCTCTTATAGCTGGTTCCCACATGTGATGTAGTGCTCACCACCCCCTCTTATAGCTGGTCCCACAGTGATAGTGCTCACCACCCCCATCTTATAGCTGGTCCCACAGTGATAGTGCTCACCACCCCCTCTTATAGCTGGTCCAAAAGTGATAGTGCTCACCACCCCCTCTTATAGCTGGTCCCACAGTGATAGTGCTCACCACCCCCTCTTATAGCTGGTCCACAGTGATAGTGCTCACCACCCCTCTTATAGCTGGTCCCACAGTGATAGTGCTCACCACCCCCTCTTATAGCTGGCCCCACAGTGATAGTGCTCACCACCCCCTCTTATAGCTGGTCCCACAGTGATAGTGCTCACCACCCCCTCTTATAGCTGGTCCCACAGTGATAGTGCTCACCACCCCCTCTTATAGCTGGTCCCACAGTGATAGTGCTCACCACCCCCTCTTATAGCTGTCCCACAGTGATTAGTGCTCACCACCCCCTCTTATAGCTGGCCCCACAGTGATAGTGCTCACCACCCCCTCTTATAGCTGGCCCCACAGTGATAGTGCTCACCACCCCCTCTTATAGCTGGCTCCCACAGTGATATTGCTCACCACCCCCTCTTATAGCTGGTCCCACAGTGATAGTGCTCACCACCCCCCTCTTATAGCTGGCTCCACAGTGATAGTGCTCACCACCCCCTCTTATAGCTGGTCCCACAGTGATAGTGCTCACCACCCCCTCTTATAGCTGGCTCCACAGTGATAGTGCTCACCACCCCCTCTTATAGCTGGCTCCACAGTGATAGTGCTCACCACCCCCTCTTATAGCTGGCCCACAGTGATAGTGCTCCCACCCCCTCTTATAGCTGGCCCACAGTGATAGTGCTCACCACCCCCTCTTATAGCTGGCTCCACAGTGATAGTGCTCACCACCCCACCTCTTATAGCTGGCTCCCACAGTGATAGTGCTCACCACCCCCTCTTATAGCTGGCTCCACAGTGATCGTGCTCACCACCCCTCTTATAGCTGGCTCCACAGTGATAGTGCTCACCACCCCCTCTTATAGCTGGCTCCACAGTGATAGTGCTCACCACCCCCTCTTATAGCTGGCCCCACAGTGATAGTGCTCACCACCCCCTCTTATAGCTGGCTCCCACAGTGATAGTGCTCACCACCCCCTCTTATAGCTGGCCCCACAGTGATAGTGCTCACCACCCCCTCTTATAGCTGGCTCCACAGTGATAGTGCTCACACCCCCTCCTTATAGCTGGTCCCACAGGATAGTGCTCACCACCCCCTCTTATAGCTGGTCCCACAGTGATAGTGCTCACACCCCTGCTTATAGCTCTGCCTCCACAGTGATAGCTGCTCACCACCCCCTCTTATAGCTGGTCCCACAGTGATAGTGCTCACCACCCACTCTTATAGCTGGCTCCACAGTGATAGTGCTCACCACCCCCTCTTATAGCTGGCCTCCACAGTGATAGTGCTCACCACCCCCCCTCTTATAGCTGGCTCCACAGTGATCGTGCTCACCACCCCCTCTTATAGCTGGCTCCACAGTGATAGTGCTCACACCCCCTCTTATAGCTGGTCCACAGTATAGTGCTCACCACCCCCTCTTATAGCTGGCCTCCACCAGTGATAGTGCTCACCACCCCCCTCTTATAGCTGGCTCCACAGTGATCGTGCTCACCACCCCCTCTTATAGCTGGCCCCACAGTGATAGTGCTCACCACCCCCTCCTTATAGCTGGTCCCCACAGTGATAGTGCTCACCCACCCCATCTTATAGCTGGCTCCCACAGTGATAGTGCTCACCACCCCCTCTTATAGCTCGGTCCCACAGTGATAGTGCTCACCACCCCCTCTATAGCTGGTCCCACAGTGATAGTGCTCACCACCCCCTCTTATAGCTGGTCCCACAGTGATAGTGCTCACCACCCCCTCTTATAGCTGGCCCCACAGTGATAGTGCTCACCACCCCCTCTTATAGCTGGTCCCACAGTGATAGTGCTCAGCACCCCCTCTTATAGCTGGTCCCACAGTGATAGTGCTCACCACCCCCTCTTATAGCTGGTCCCACAGTGATAGTGCTCACCACCCCCTCTTATAGCTGGCTCCACAGTGATAGTGCTCACCACCCCCTCTTATAGCTGTCCCAAGTGATAGTGCTCACCACCCCCTCTTATAGCTGGTCCCACAGTGATAGTGCTCACCACCCCCTCTTATAGCTGGTCCCACAGTGATAGTGCTCACCACCCCCTCTTATAGCTGGGCCCCACAGTGATAGTGCTCACCACCCCCTCTTATAGCTGGCCCCACAGTGATAGTGCTCACCACCCCCTCTTATAGCTGGTCCCACAGTGATAGTGCTCACCACCCCCTCTTATAGCTGGTCCCACAGTGATAGTGCTCACCACCCCCTCTTATAGCTGGCCCCACAGTGATAGTGCTCACCACCCCCTCTTATAGCTGGTCCCACAGTGATAGTGCTCACCACCCCCTCTTATAGCTGGCCCCACAGTGATAGTGCTCACCACCCCCTCTTATAGCTGGTCCCACAGTGATAGTGCTCACCACCCCCTCTTATAGCTGGCTCCACAGTGATCGTGCTCACCACCCCCTCTTATAGCTGGTCCCACAGTGATAGTGCTCACCACCCCCTCTTATAGCTGGCCCCACAGTGATAGTGCTCACCACCCCCTCTTATAGCTGGTCCCACAGTGATAGTGCTCACCACCCCCTCTTATAGCTGGCCCCACAGTGATAGTGCTCACCACCCCCTCTTATAGCTGGTCCCACAGTGATAGTGCTCACCACCCCCTCTTATAGCTGGCTCCACAGTGATCGTGCTCACCACCCCCTCTTATAGCTGGTCCCACAGTGATAGTGCTCACCACCCCCTCTTATAGCTGGTCCCACAGTGATAGTGCTCACCACCCCCTCTTATAGCTGGCTCCACAGTGATCGTGCTCACCACCCCCTCTTATAGCTGGTCCCACAGTGATAGTGCTCACCACCCCCTCTTATAGCTGGTCCCACAGTGATAGTGCTCACCACCCCCTCTTATAGCTGGTCCCACAGTGATAGTGCTCACCACCCCCTCTTATAGCTGGCTCCACAGTGATCGTGCTCACCACCCCCTCTTATAGCTGGCTCCACAGTGATCGTGCTCACCACCCCCTCTTATAGACTGCTCTGTGGTTGTGCATAACGTCTTCTCTGCCATCCTGTCAGCAGATGCCTATGACCATAGGACGGCCAGCAGGTCCCAGCCTGTTTGTCTCCATCATGCCAGTTTACAGATGTCTGTCTCAATCCCAGGGGATGAGAGAGAGATTCTCCTGTGGCAGCAGCTCTTCTCCTGATCTGCAACCCAACCTGGGATTACCATATCTCTTCTCATGAAAGCAGTCGCCTCCGGCAATATGCAGCCACCAACATTACTGGGAGTGATGTTTCAGCATTTCCTCCGTCCATCCAAAGAAAACAAAAATCATCTAAAAATGGAAAATGGAACTGCTTATTTACCACTGTAGTCTTGTTGCAGTGGGATCTGGAATGGTAGGAGCATGGGCAGAGTGAGGCCTGTGTTATGTGCATAATTCTATCCAGCAGTCCCAGAGGTTTTAACAGTGTGCTCTGATGAATGATCTTCCCTGCCAAGTTATTATTGCGTTCCATAACTCTTTACAGGAGAATATTACATTTGTGAGGTTTCTTACTAAATTTCCTGCTTCAGGAAAATATGCAGCTATATTAATAAAAATACACAAAACAATACCTCAATATAAACAAGGAGTTCGATTTTGAGTCGCTGTTTAGTCTAAGTGGTGGATTTGTCACAGAATTCAAAATGTTTCAGCTTTTCATTAAACATCAGAACACAGCAGAACATCTCACACCAATAGCCCACCAGTTGAAATGATTCTGTTTTAGTCAAACATTATATCTGTTTAGATAGAGGGAGAAATATTTCAACCCAGATAGACTAATTGAATCCAAGATCTGTCTCAACCTGAATAGAGAAAAGGGTCCATATTCATTGGTATGACCCAACCAAACCCATTGAGCCCATTTCCAACCATCTTTAATGTTCCTGGATAAGAGCTTTGTATTTCCTCATGTCAAAGAGAAGTAAAGTAAATGTATAGATATATTAGGTTTAGGCCCCACTAAGGAGTTGCCTGGTTGTGAGAAGGAAGCGTTGTTTCATGCCTTCACACGGTGTGATGATTAAAGCAGGACTTTCTACACCTACGTCATGTGTTCCATTATCTTGTGGGATGACAGATGAGATCTCCTGGAAGAGAGAGGAGCTTTGAGGTGTGTGTGTGTGTGCGCACACATGCGCTGGCCTCTCATTAGGGAGAAGCAAGCAGGGCCCTTTGATGTCCTGAAGCGCACAGAGAAATCCGTTGGGACAAGCCGACTACTTCACCCACTGAAGCTCTGTAGATTCTGGGGAAGGAGAGAGAGACAGGGAGACGTATGCAGTACATGCCAAGGACCCGATATTACATTTCACTAAATCATTTGGGAGGGATATTTTTTGTTTGTATTTTTCTGAATACACAGAATAGAAAAGAGCAGAACCAGGAATGGGACTGGTGGGCCATGATAATGTGATAATAGCAGAGCCTGGAATGGTGACTGGTTGGCCATGATAATGTGATAATAGCAGAGCCTGTAATGGTGACTGGTTGGCCATGATAATGTGATAATAGCAGAGCCTGGAATGGTGACTGGTTGGCCATGATAATGTGATAATAGCAGAGCCTGGAATGGTGACTGGTTGGCCATGATAATGTGATAATAGCAGAGCCTGGAATGGTGACTGGTTGGCCATGATAATGTGATAATAGCAGAGCCTGGAATGGTGACTGGTTGGCCATGATAATGTGATAATAGCAGAGCCTGGAATGGTGACTGGTTGGCCATGATAATGTGATAATAGCAGAGCCTGTAATGGTGACTGGTTGGCCATGATAATGTGATTATAGCAGAGCCTGGAATGGTGACTGGTTGGCCATGATAATGTGATAATAGCAGAGCCTGGAATGGTGACTGGTTGGCCATGATAATGTGATAATAGCAGAGCCTGTAATGGTGACTGGTGGGCCATGATAATGTGATAATAGCAGAGCCTGTAATGGTGACTGGTTGGCCATGATAATGTGATAATAGCAGAGCCTGTAATGGTGACTGGTTGGCCATGATAATGTGATAATAGCAGAGCCTGGAATGGTGACTGGTGGGCCATGATAATGTGATAATAGCAGAGCCTGGAATGGTGACTGGTTGGCCATGATAATGTGATAATAGCAGAGCCTGTAATGGTGACTGGTTGGCCATGATAATGTGATAATAGTAGAGCCTGTAATGGTGACTGGTTGTCCATGATAATGTGACAATAGCAGAGCCTGTAATGGTGACTGGTTGGCCATGATAATGTGATAATAGTAGAGCCTGTAATAGTGACTGGTGGGCCATGATAATGTGATAATAGTAGAGCCTGTAATGGTGACTGGTTGGCCATGATAATGTGATAATAGTAGAGCCTGGAATGGTGACTGGTTGGCCATGATAATGTTATAATAGTAGAGCCTGGAATGGTGACTGGTTGGCCATGATAATGTGATAATAGTAGAGCCTGGAATGGTGACTGGTTGGCCATGATAATGTGATAATAGTAGAGCCTGGAATGGTGACTGGTTGGCCATGATAATGTGATAATAGTAGAGCCTGGAATGGTGACTGGTTGGCCATGATAATGTGATAATAGCAGAGCCTGTAATGGTGACTGGTTGGCCATGATAATGTGATAATAGTAGAGCCTAGAATGGTGACTGGTTGGCCATGATAATGTGATAATAGTAGAGCCTGGAATGGTGACTGGTTGGCCATGATAATGTGATAATAGTAGAGCCTGGAATGGTGACTGGTTGGCCATGATGATGTGATAATAGCAGAGCCTGTAATGGTGACTGGTTGGCCATGATAATGTGATAATAGTAGAGCCTGTAATGGTGACTGGTTGGCCATGATAATGTGATAATAGCAGAGCCTGTAATGGTGACTGGTGGGCCATGATAATGTGATAATAGTAGAGCCTGGAATGGTGACTGGTTGGCCATGATAATGTGATAATAGCAGAGCCTGTAATGGTGACTGGTTGGCCATGATAATGTGATAATAGTAGAGCCTGTAATGGTGACTGGTTGGCCATGATAATGTGATAATAGTAGAGCCAGGAATGGGACTAGTGGGCCATGATAATGTGATAATAGTAGAGCCTGGAATGGTGACTGGTGGGCCATGATAATGTGATAATAGTAGAGCCTGGAATGGTGACTGGTTGGCCATGATAATGTGATAATAGTAGAGCCTGGAATGGTGACTGGTTGGCCATGATAATGTGATAATAGTAGAGCCTGGAATGGTGACTGGTTGGCCATGATAATGTGATAATAGTCGAGCCTGGAATGGTGACTGGTTGGCCATGATAATGTGATAATAGTCGAGCCTGGAATGGTGACTGGTTGGCCATGATAATGTGATAATAGTAGATCCTGGAATGGTGACTGGTTGGCCATGATAATGTGATAATAGTAGAGCCTGGAATGGTGACTGGTTGGCCATGATAATGTGATAATAGTAGAGCCTGGAATGGTGACTGGTGGGCCATGATAATGTGACAATAGTAGAGCCAGGAAGGGGACTGGTGGGCCATGATAATGTGATAATAGTAGAGCCAGGAAGGGGACTGGTTGGCCATGATAATGTGATAATAGTAGAGCCAGGAAGGGGACTGGTGGGCCATGATAATGTGATAATAGTAGAGCCAGGAAGGGGACTGGTTGGCCATGATAATGTGATAATAGTAGAGCCAGGAAGGGGACTGGTGGGCCATGATAATGTGATAATAGTAGAGCCAGGAAGGGGACTGGTGGGCCATGATATTATGATAACAGTAGAGCCAGGAAGGGGACTGGTTGGCCATGATAATGTGATAATAGTAGAGCCAGGAAGGGGACTGGTGGGCCATGATAATGTGATAATAGTAGAGCCAGGAATGGGACTAGTGGGCCATGATATTATGATAACAGTAGAGCCAGGAATGGGACTAGTGGGCCATGATAATGTGATAATAGTAGAGCCAGGAATGGGACTAGTGGGCCATGATAATGTGATAATAGTAGAGCCAGGAAGGGGACTGGTGGGCCATGATAATGTGATAATAGTAGAGCCAGGAATGGGACTAGTGGGCCATGATAATGTGATAATAGTAGAGCCAGGAATGGGACTAGTGGGCCATGATAATGTGTGATGTGTCACTGCTGCCATGTCGTGCTGTGCGTAGCCCCAGCGGAAAATGATTGAGTTATGTCTATCAAAGCTACAGCCTATGCTCTTTATTTATCATACTGCACTCACAATGTGGGGATAACCAGTTATTCAGTGCCCTTAGGAAAGTATTCAGACCCCTTGACTTTTCCCACATTTTGTTATGCTTAAGCCTTATTCCAATTTTTTTAAATTATTTTTATTATACATCTCAGCAATCTACACACAATACCCAATAATGACAAAGCAAATGTATTAAAAATAAAGTATTCAGACCCTTTGCTATGAGACTCGAAATTGATCTCAGGTGCATCCTGTTTCCATTGATCATCCTTGAGATGTTTCTACAACTTGATTGGAGTCCACCTGTGGTATATTCAATTGATTGAACATGATTTGGAAAGGCACACACCTGTCTATATAAGGTCCCACAGTTGACAGTGCATGTGTAACAGTATAACTTTAAACCGTCCCCTCGCCCCGACACGGGCGCGAACCAGGGACCTTCTGCACACATCAACAACGGTCGCCCACGAAGCATCGTTACCCATCGCTCCACAAAGGCCGCGGCTCTTGCAGAGCAAGGGGCAACACTACATCTAGGTTTCAGAGCAAGTGACGTAACTGATTGAAACGCTACTAGCGCGTACCCGCTAACTAGCTAGCCATTTCACATCCGTTACACTCACCCCCCTTTCAACCTCCTCCTTTTCCGCAGCAACCAGTGATCCGGGTCAACAGCATCAATGTAACAGTATAACTTTAAACCGTCCCCTCGCCCCGACACGGGCGCGAACCAGGGACCCTCTGCACACATCAACAACTGTCGCCCACGAAGCATCGTTACCCATCGCTCCACAAAGGCCACGGCTCTTGCAGAGCAAGGGGCAACACTACATCTAGGTTTCAGAGCAAGTGACGTAACTGATTGAAACGCTACTAGCGCGTACCCGCTAACTAGCTAGCCATTTCACATCCGTTACACATGTCAGAGCAAAAACCAAGCCATGAGGTTGAAGGAATTGTCTTTAGAGCTCCGAGACAGGATTGTGTCGAGGCACAGATCTAGGGAAGGGTAGCAAAACATTTTCTGCAGCATTGAAGGACTCCAAGAACACAGTGGCCTCCATCATTCTTAAATGGAAGAAGTTTGGAACCACCAAGACTCTTCCTAGAGCTGGCCGCCTGGCCAAACTGAGCAATCGGGCGCTAAGGGCCTTGGTCAGGGAGGTGACCAAGAACCCGATGGTCACTCTGACAGAGCTCTAGAGTTCCTCTGTGGAGATGGGAGAACCTTCCAGAAGGACAACCATCTCTGCAGTACTCCACCAATCAGGCCATTATGGTAGAGTGGCCAGACGGAAGCCACTCCTCAGTAAAAGGCACGTGACAGCCTGCTTGGAGTTTGCCAAAAAGCACCTAAAGACTTTCAGACCATGAGAAACAAGATTTTCTGGTTTGATGAAAGCAAGATTGAACTCTTTGGCCTGAATGCCAAGTGTCACGTCTGGAGGAAACCTGGCACCATCCCTACGGTGAAGCATGGTGGTGGCAGCATCATGCTGTGGGGTTGTTTTTCAGCGGCAGGGACTAGGAGACTAGTCAGGATCGAGGCAAAGATGAACAGAGTAAAGTATGGAGAGATCCTTGATGAAAACCTGCTCCAGAGCGCTCAAGACTTCAGACTGGGGTGAAGGTTCACCTTCCAACAGGACAATGACCCTAAGCACACAGCCAAGACGACGCAGGAGTGGCTTGGGGACAAGTCTCTGAATGTCCTTGAGTGGCCCAGCCAGAGCCCGAACTTGAACCCGATCCCCATCCAACCTGACAGAGCTTGAGAGGATCTGCAAAGAATGGAGAAACTCCCCAATTACAGGTGTGCCGAGATTGTAGCGTCATACCCAAGAAGACTCAAGGCTGTAATTGCTTCCAAGGTGCATTATGGGGTATTGTGTGTAGATTGATCAGGGGGAAAAAACTATTTAATACATTTTTAATTAAGGCTGTTACCTAACAAAATGTGGAAGAAGTCAAGCGGTCTGAATACTTTCCGAAAGCACTGTATGTAGCTATCGTATCTCCATCCAATTGACCTGATATTCATGTGTTTGCTCCATCTCTTGTGTTGTCGAACGAAGGAATAATACAGTTTGCCTTGGTGAGAGATAATGGGGTTAAACATTTGAACAAGCAAGTCGAGTGTTTCAGGATAACAGGAAGGCATTATTGCATTGATACTGATACATTAGTCTTGATCCATAATGGAGGAGGTTGTCGATATCCTCACCCCAAGTCCAAGTCATGACAGTAGGAAGCACTCTGCCAGATCTGTGCTGTTGTACAGCTGGGTGTCTTACATTGAGATAATATTTGCCTAATAAGCCCATCATTATTATTGTGGAGGGTAATGCAATGTGGCTGTGCCACTGCTGACCAACCTCAATAGCTATATTAATGTAATGTTAATAAAAACAAATAGTGGACCACAGACCTGTGAGAATATTCTTCACATATCTCTCTCCTCCTACCAACTGCCTCATCAGCAGAAAACTCACATGGAGATGTCAGCGGCAATGGTTTTCTCTCTGTGTGTCTCTCTCTCTCTCTGTCTCTCTCTCTGTGTGTCTCTCTCTCTGTGTTTCTCTCTCTCTCTCTCTCTGTGTTTCTCTCTCTCTCTCTCTCTGTGTCTCTCTCTCTCTGTGTCTCTCTCTCTGTGTGTCTCTCTCTCTCTGTGTCTCTCTCTCTGTGTGTGTCTCTCTCTCTCTGTCTCTCTCTGTGTCTCTCTCTCTCTGTGTATCTCTCTCTCTGTGTATCTCTCTCTCTGTGTATCTCTCTCTCTGTGTATCTCTCTCTCTGTGTATCTCTCTCTATTCAATTCAATTCAATTGACTTTATTGACATGGCAAGTTCGTTATTACTTACATTGTCAAAGTATACATATCGAAAATCAAAATCAAATATATATGTATATATATACAAAATATATATATATTTATATATAAATAAATGGTGGGACCAACAGCAATAATAACAGTAGTAGTGGACATGGGATTACCATTAACAACAACTACAACAACAATATTAATCAGAACAACAATATATTAAAGCAACAGTAGTAGACCAGTGTCAATATGACTTGAGAAGACATATGACCTGGTATGAAAGACAAAACAAAACTAAGCTAAATGGGAAATATTATCAACATTACTTTGCATTTTTCACTGGCTGTCCCTCAGGTTGTGGCAGGAGGACACATATTTGGCTGCCAAAACTGCACATTTTGGCTTTTCACCCAATAAATATTTGATTTTTTCTTCATCTTTTATAGTTTCAAATTCTTTGTATTGAGTTATAATTTTGGGAAAGAAATATGCTCTTAGGTCTGAGTATTTGTCACAGTGTAGTAGGAAATGCACCTCTGTCTCTACCTCTCCTCTGGAGCAGAGTGAGCACAGCCTGTCCTCTCTGGGCAGCCAGGTTTGTCTGTGACGACCTGTGTCTCTCTCTGTGTGTCTCTCTCTCTGTATGTCTCTCTCTCTGTGTGTCTCTCTCTGCGTGTCTCTCTCTGTCTCTGTCTCTCTCTGCGTGTCTCTCTGTCTCTCTCTCTCTGTGTCTCTCTGTCTCTCTCTCTCTGTGTCTCTCTGTCTCTCTCTCTCTCTGTGTCTCTCTCTCTCTGTGTCTCTCTCTCTCTGTGTCTCTCTCTGTGTCTCTCTCTCTCTCTCTCTCTCTCTCTCTCTCTCTCTCTCTCTCTCTCTCTCTCTCTCTCTCTCTCTCTCATCAGTGTGGAGGTGAGGAGAGGTGTAACCTGGGATTGATCACGTAACCCTGCTGTGTGCACACACAGATGTTGGTGATTTGCAGAAATGGCAGACAACGTGCGTTTCTTTTTTGTAAGGGAAGTAAATTATCGGGTTGCCAAATTGCTTGGTGCTTTAATAACAAAGCCAGCTGTTCTCGTCCCCGCTGAAAAGCAGTGCGGCCCCACTCACAGAGCAGAAAAAGGCTAGGAGAGTACTCTCGATGCCCCCCAGGCTTACAAGCACGATAACTATAGTCGGGGGCAGGAGAGTTTCTGACACAGCTTACATTGTGGTGTTAATCAATTAGTGTACAGGTCAGCGTTGAGCTCTCTATAAACCTACACAGGTAGGGTGAGCTGCTGGCACTGTTTCCAACTTAGTAACTTCATAGCAGAAGTTGTCGGAAGCAGGGATGACCACCCTGTATAACAGTCTAACATCTGGATAGGTCAGGGGTCGAGAGGGGATTCTACACCTAGTAGTTTGTAGAATCTCTATTTAACCCTGTGATGTTATATGCAAATCAGATTTCCAAATCAGATTTCCAGTATATCTTTACCTAACTCTGTCAACTGTTTATTCATTGTCTGTATTCTCTGTTGTCATCATCTATGCATAGTCACTTTTCATTGTCTGGCATGTATGCTTATTGTATTTCTCTATGGGGATTAAATTGTGTTGACTGCATTGCCTTCCTGCATATTATATTCAGTAATTTCCATAACATGGTGATTCAGTGTTTTTCTCATCTTCCCTCTCTCGTAGGAGATTACGTTGTGCTGACAGTCTTCTTCGACTTGAGCAGAAGGATGGGTTACTTCACCATTCAGACCTACATCCCCTGCACTCTCATCGTTGTTCTCTCCTGGGTTTCCTTCTGGATCAACAAGGATGCTGTGCCTGCTAGAACATCCTTAGGTAACAACAAGCAAGGAAAATCGAATTCATAATTCATAGATTTCAGATTAATTCAAGAAAAATCACCAGAATAAAAGATAGGGTATTTAACCTCTTCGGGTTCACACCCACCTAGCCTCGACACAAACACACGTTGCAGCACTATCAGTGAAGTTCACTAGCAGTGCTTCTCATAACACAGGACTTGTTGTGGTCAGGACCACCCCTCACCGACCCAGAGAGGCTTCAGTAACTAGTCCTTCTGGATGATATGAGCCCAGACGGGCACATCTGTTTTTATACATATCTTAATTAGACATTCATTATGCAACACAGCAGGGGAGATGCAGCCTCAGTGTGAAAATACAGGTGGCCAACTTTGCTTAAGGCAAAAAGGGGGACATTTTTTTGCAGAATGTGTGAACTTTTGAACCCGCTCTTGTCTCCGAAGGGCGGACGACTTCAGAGTATGTCCTCTTATAGTTACATATTCTTTAGTCAGCTCCTTGCTTCTCCAAGCTTCTCAAACCTGAACACAAGCCCTCACCAGGACCATTAGAAGCATTGCTGAGTGTAAATCAATCCAGAACACGGACATCCACTTCCAATCAGAGAAGAGGCGTTTCACCTTTAGAAGCAATGTTATACCCTATTACTGTGAGAGGTTAATTTGTTATTTTATTTATTGCAGGTGTCCATATCTTATTATTGTTATCTTATAATCTTCATTACATATTAAATATTAGGACAAAATGAATTGCCTAGCAACATGAAAATGGAGTCAAATGGCTTAATTTCCTTCCCAAAGATAACAGGGAGGTTAATGTTGGTTAGCTAGCTTCACATTATTCTGAATCCTTCAGTGTCATCCAACCAAATATGACAATCACTCCAGGCACCTCCATAGATATTGCAACATTAATCTTGAGACATGATGATGTCTCTCGTTTTGCATGAAAAATAGACACAAATAAACAATATTAGCCGCAAAGCCCTCGTGATCTATTAGAGTGGTTTGTTGAAGAGCTGCGGTGTGTGTTTGAGGCAGGGATGTTGGTAGCTGTACTCACTAAACACGCATCTGTAGTATCTGTGTGCTACGTTAAAGGGTTTCCCCTGGTGTGGTATCTCCCTCCACATCATCATGTCTCGGTGACAAAGATCCCATGCAGTGTTAATTTCGTCAACAATAACTATGATGAAAAATATTACTCAACAACCTATTTTTCCTGACTACAACGAATGATGATAATGAAACGAGTTGCCGTGGAAAAAACTAAACACAGCAAAAAAAGAAACATCCTCTCACTGTCAACTGCGTTTATTTTCAGCATACTTAATTAACATGTGTAAATATTTGTATGAACATAACAAGGTTCAACAACTGAGACATAAACTGACCAAGTTCCACAGACATGTGACTAACAGAAATGGAATAAAGTTACCCTGAACAAAGGGGGGGTCAAAATAAAAAGTAACATTCAGTATCTTGTGTGGCCACCAGCTGCATTAAGTTCTGCAGTGCATCTCCTCCTCATGGACTGCACCAGATTTGCCAGTTCTTGCTGCAAGTTCCCGGTCATTTCTGGGGGGAATGGCCCTAGTTCTCACCCTCCGATCCAACAGGTCCCAGACGTGCTCAATGGAATTGCGATCCGGGCTCTTCGCTGGCCATGGCAGAACACTGACATTCATGTCTTGCAGGAAAACACAAACAGAATGAGCAGTATGGCTGGTGGCATTGTCATGCTGGAGGGTTATGTCAGAATGAGCCTGCAGGAAGGGTACCACGTGAGCACAGCGTTGAGATTGCCTGCAATGACAACAAGCTCAGTCCGATGATGCTTTGACACACCGCCCCAGACCATGACGGACCCTCCAAATCAATCCCGCCCCAGAGTACAGGCCTCGGTGTAACGCTCATTCCTTCGACGATAAACGCGAATCCGACCATCACTCCTGGTGAGACAAAACCGCGACTGGTCATTGAAGAGCACTTTTTGCCCTGTCTGGTCCAGCAACGGTGGGTTTGTGCCCATAGGCGACGATGTTGCCGGTGATGTCTGGTGAGGACCTGCCTTACAACAGGCCTACAAGCCCTTAGTCCAGCCTCTCTCAGCCTATTGCGGACAGTCTGAGCACTGATGGAGGGATCGTTCCTGGTGTAACTCGGGCAGTTGTTGTTACCATACTGTACCTGTCCCGCAGGTGTGTTCGGATGTACCAATCCTATGCAGGTGTTGTTACACGTGGTCTGCCACTGCGAGGACGATCAGCTGTCCGTCCTGTCTCCCTGTAGCGCTGTCATAGGTGTCTCACAGTACGGACATTGACATTTATTGCCCTGGCTACATCTGCAGTCCTCATGCCTCCTTGCAGCATGCCTAAGGCACGTTCACGCAAATGAGCAGGGACCCTGGGCATCTTTCTTTTGGCGGTTTTCAGAGTCAGTAGAAAGGCCTCTTTAGTGTCCTAAGTTTTCATAACTGTGACCTTAATTGCCTACCGTCTATAAGCTGTTAGTGTCTTATAGACCGTTCCACAGGTGCATGTTCATTAACTTCTACTTGCACACAATCCCGGATCCGGGAGCACCCCCATCAGTAAAAAAGCTGACTAGCATAGCCTAGCAAAGCGTCACAAGTAAATACTAGCATCTAAATATCATTAAATCACAAGTCCAAGACACCAGATGAAAGATACACATCTTGTGAATCCAGCCATCATTTCTGATTTTTTAAATGTTTTACAGGGAAGACACAATATGTAAATCTATTAGCTAACCACGATAGCAAAAGACAAAAGAACTTTTTTTTCTCCACCATTTTTTTCCTGCATAGGTAGCTATCACAATTTCGACCAAATAAAGATATAAATAGCCACTAACCAAGAAACAACTTCATCAGATGACAGTTTGATAACATATTTATTGTATAGCATATGTTTTGTTAGAAAAATGTGCATATTTCAGGTATAAATCATAGTTTTACATTGCAGCCACCATCACAACTCTCACCAAAGCAACTAGAATAACTACAGAGACCAATGTGAATTACCTAAATACTCATCATAAAACATTTATGAAAAATACACAGCGTACAGCAAATGAAAGACAAAGATCTTGTGAATCCAGCCAATATTTCAGATTTTTTAAGTGTTTTACAGCGAAAACACAATATAGCATTATATTAGCTTACTACAATAGCCAACCACACAACAGCATTGATTCAAGCCAACAATAGCGATAACGAATAAACCAGCAAAAGATATTAATTTTTTCACTAACCTTCTCAAACTTCTTCAGATGACAGTCCTATAACATCATATTACACAATACATATAGAGTTTGTTCGAAAATGTGCATATTTAGCGGCACAAATCGTGGTTATACAATGAGAATAGTAGCCAAGCTGCCAACAAAATGTCGGGAGAAATCTTGGGAGAGGCACCTAATCTAATCATTAACTAATCATAAACTTGACTAAAAAATACAGGTTGGACAGCAAATGAAAGATACATTAGTTCTTAATGCAACCGCTGTGTTAGATTTTTTAAATTAACGTTACTACGACATACAGCGTGCGTTAAAGCGAGACCGCACCGAAATGAATGGCGGAATATGAGTTTTACATTTTTCAACAGAACAACGAATTAACATCATAAATAGTTCTTAATTTTTGATGAGCTTTCATCAGAATCTTGAGCAAGTTGTCCTTTGTCCAGAAGAATCATTGCTCGGATGTAGATTGTCGCCTTCAACTTTGGAATTAGCAGTAAACATTAGCCATGTGGCGAAGACGTGCCCAACTCACTATAACGCAGCACAAAGAAAATTCCGAAAATCGCAATATACTGATATAAAATGATATAACTCGGTTTAAAATAACTACATTATGACGTTCTTAACACCTATATCGAATAAAATCAGAGCCGGATATATCTAAGGCCTATAACGGGAGCTTTCCAGAACGCCATCCTGAGGTCTGTCTTGCGTCATGGCGAATGTTGAAAAGAGTGCACCCCCGGTTCCAAGAGCCCTTATATGGCCTCCGATCTGCCTAGCAACTCCATTCCAATTCTCACTATTTGCTGACATCTAGGGGAAGGTGTATGCAGTGCATGTCGACCAATAGAAGACATGCAAATTAATAAACTGACCCTAGAACAGCCTGCCTGATTTCAGGTTTCTCACTTCCTCACAGGAAGTTTGCTCCAGCTTGAGTTCTGTTTTACTCACAGATATAATTCAAACGGTTTTAGAAACTAGAGAGTGTTTTCTATCCAATAGTAATAATAATATGCATATTGTACGAGCAAGAATTGAGTACGAGGCAGTTTAATTTGGGAACGAAATTTTTACAAAGTGAAAACAGCACCCCCTATTGAGAAAAGGTTAACTGTTTATCTTTCATTGAACATTTACAATGAAGATCTGTGAAGTTATTTGGATTTTTACGAATTATCTTTGAAAGACAGGGTCCTGAAAAAGGGACGTTTCATTTTTGCTGAATTTATAACTTTAACTTCTCTGCGCTACGGATCCCTTTTACGGGATCATTTTCCTAAACAACCGCTGAATTGCAGGGCGCAAAATACTACTAAAAATATTTATAATCATGCAATCACAAGTGAAATATACCAAAACACAGCTTAGCTTGTTGTTAATCCACCTATCGTGTCAGATTTTGAAAATATGCTTTACAGAGAAAGAAATCCAAGCTTTTGTGAGTGTATCAATCAATGCTAGAACAGCTAGCCCCAAATTAGCATGGTCACGAAAGTCAGAAAAGCAATAAAATGAATCGCTTACCTTTGATAATCTTCGGATGTTTGCACTCACGAGACTCCCAGTTAAACAATAAATGTTCTTTTTGTTCGATAAATATTACTTTTATAACAAAAAAACGCCATTTGGGTTGCGCGTTATGTTCAGAAAACTAGAGCCTCGTTCCGGTGCTGAAAGGCAGAAGAAAATTCCCAAACGTATCAGATTAAAAAATATTACTAAAAATATTTATAATCATGCATTTACAAGTGAAATATACCAAAACACAGCTTAGCTTGTTGTTAATCCACCTATCGTGTCAGATTTTGAAAATATGCTTTGCAACGAAAGCAGTCTAAGCTTTTGTGAGTGTATCAATCAATGCTAGAACAGTTAGCCTTATATTAGCTTGGTTAGCTTGGTCACGAAAGTCAGAAAAGCAATAAAATTAATCGCTTACCTTTGATAATCTTCGGATGTTTGCACTCACGAGACTCCCAGTTACACAACAAATGTTATTTTTGTTCGATAAATATTACTTTTATAACAAAAAAACGCCATTTGGGTTGTGCGTTATGTTCAGAAAACCAAAGCCTCGTTCGACGAAAATTCCAAAAAGTATCCGTAATGGTCGTAGAAACATGTCAAATGTTTTTTATAATCAATCCTCAGGTTGTTTTTAACAAACATAATCGATAATATTTCAACCGGACCGTAACCTATTCAATAAGAGAGAAAAAGAAAATGGAGAGCTACCTCTCTCGCGCGCAGGAACTATTCAGAGGACACCTGACTAGTTTTGAAAAATTTCGCTCATTTTTCAAAATAAAAGCCTGAAACTATGTCTAAAGCCTGGTCACAGCCTGAGGAAGCCATTGGAAAAGGAATCTGGTTGATACCCCTTTAAATGGAAGAAAGACGGGCCAGGAAACACAGATTTAAAAAAATATATACAGTATATATATATCACTTCCGGGTTCGATTTTCTCAGGTTTTCGCCTGCAGAATCAGTTTTGTTATACTCACAGACAATATTTTGACAGTTTTTGGAAACTTTGGAGTGTTTTCTATCCTATTCTGTAAATGATATGCATATTCTATGATCTGGACCTGAGAAATAGTCCGTTTACCTTGGGAACTTTATTTTAAAAAATTTAAAAAATCTGAACCCTAGCGTCAAGAGGTTAACAAATGAGTTTTCATTTTTAGTTGACGAAAAGACTCATGGACATTCAATTTGACATGAAGCTGCTTTTCATCTGTATTGTCCATGCATGCATGCCTTTGCAGAATACAGAATGCGATTCTCTCATTGGTTATGATTAGGAGAAAAGAGCTGTAGGCCTATACATAAATTGTTTAACCTGTATCCAAGGCTTTGTAGCCTATATAGTAAATCATAGCTAGCATTGGTTACAATCTTCCACAATAGCAATGTGCCAGTTGTATAAAGGGATAGTAGGCCTAGTTGGACACGGCTATCTGAATGTGCACATGATGGAAGTTAGAAGTAAATATTAATTATTTAATGGGGGGAAAATGCACTGACTAAAATTGTCCGGAGTTTTAGTCAATTAATAATAACTAAAACTAATGATGGATAAAATTACTAAAGTGTGACTAAGGCTCAAATATATTTTAAGACTAAAACTAAATATAAAATAGCAGCCAAAATGAACACTGATCCCTTTGCACCAGATGGCTGGTGGTAAGGCATGGTATGGCTGAACTTGAAAGAAGAGATACACTACATGACCAAAAGTATGTGGACACCTGCTTGTCGAACATTTCATTCTAAAATCTCGGGCATTAATATGGAGTTGGTCCCCCCTTTGCTGCTTTAACAGCCTCCACTCTTTTAGGAAGGCTTTCCACTAGATGTTGGAACATTGCTGCGGGGACTTGCTTTCATTCAGCCACAAGAACACTACTGAGGTACCATGTAGAACCATGAAAACCAGCCCCAGACCATTATTCCTCCTCCACCAAACTTTACAGTTGTCACTATGCATTGAGGCAGGTAACGTTCTCCCGGCATCCGCCAAATCCAGATTTGTCCCGTCGGACTGCGTGATTCATCACTCCAGAGAACGCATTTCCAGGCTTGGCATTGCGCATTGTGATGTTAGGCTTGTGTGCGGCTGCTTGGCCAAGGAAACCCATTTCATGAAGCTCCCGACGAACAGTTCTTGTGCTGACATTGCTTCCAGAAGCAGTTTGGAACTCGGTAGTGAGTGTTGCAACTGAGGACAGACGATTTTTACGCACTTCAGCACTCTGCGGTCCTGTTCAGTGAACTTGTGTGGCCTAACACTTTGCGGCTGTGCCGTTGTTGCTGCTAGACATTTCCACTTCACAATAACAGCACTTACAGTTGACCGGAGCAGCTCTAGCAGAGCAGAACTTTTACGAACTGACTTGTTGGAAAGGTGGCATCCTATGACGGTGCCACGTTAAAAGTCACTGACCACTTTAGTAACGCCATTATACTGCCAATGTTTGACTATGGACATTGCATGGCTGTGTGTTCAATTTTATGTACTTGTCAACAACGGGTGTGGCTGAAACAGCTTAATCCACTAATTTGAAAGGGTGTCCACATAATTTTGTATATATAGTGTATATTGTGGATCAAGGGACCACAACAGTTGCTTGCTACGCCGTCCATTATGAGGAAACTGTACGTCATAATGTGTCAAGTGTTTGCAATTAAACACTGCATTTCATAATCCTTTAGTTTTGTGTAATCCAGTACTCGAATACTCTGCCTTGATTTCTAATCACTATACTTAATGATACCGTTTCCTCGGATTCCTTTCATTTGTTGGAGAAGTATTATGGATAATATACTGTATCTGTTAGATATGTTACATGACCAGAGAAAGCACTTTGGCATAACCCAGCTCACACATGTTTTTGCCTGCATAAAGTATGTAATTCATTTAAAACCCATAAGGATCAAATAGCAAGCTCTCTTCAAAATAGATATGTGCAGCATGCTAAAATAGTTCAAACATCCCAACTGTGTATCATACATATTGTATTTTGTTCAACCAGTCTGAGATTGCTCCATTCTAATCATCTCTGAGAATATATTTTTGTACAGAAAGTTTATTTGAATTTGTGGTCAGTTGTTTCTCACATCTCTGAGACTAGGGAGGTCAATAAAAAAATTATATATATATTATATATATACTCTGAACCACTCTCACAACTCTATTTTGTTAGTCTCCGACATACCCTACATTTTTTATTGCCTCCACTGCACCAACTACCCAAGTCCTAAAATCAAACCCCTCTAAGAATGGCATACTGTTATCTTTTGTTGCTATACCCTTTCTATACCCTCGTCTGACCCTCTTGGCCATCTGGTCTATTGACAGGCATCACCACTGTGCTGACCATGACTACGCTAAGTACCATAGCCAGGAAGTCGCTGCCTAAGGTGTCCTACGTGACGGCCATGGACCTCTTTGTGTCCGTATGCTTCATCTTCGTCTTTGCCGCGCTGATAGAATACGGAACACTGCACTACTTTGTAAGCAACAGGAAGCCAAGCACAAAAAAGGACAAGAAGAAGAAAAACCCGGTGAGTCGTTTATCCAAAACAAAGTGGGCACACAATGACTCTACTCAAGTAGTGAAGATAAAATGGTCAGAATAGCTGAGACAAATGTCAGACACATTTTGAGCTTAATGTGTTTGCAAAGAATGTTGACCTTACCTGTGAGAATGTGTTTATATTAGGAATAGGCCAGGTCAACGGGTGGGGATTACAACACTCTCCAAACACAGAGTTATTTCCAGTCTCTGAAAGCCTCACCAATCACTGTATTACTGTGTTACTGTAATGCAAAGCCTACTACTACTAGGTTCTCTGATGGGAGTAGTCATTGTGAGGCCACCTCGTGCCATGCAGTCTACGAGAGACATAGAACCTGTCCTTAATCCATACCACAGCTGTGCAGTACTATTTTAAAACCTCGTCACATGACCAGAAGGTGTCGGGGCTTCAAATCCCCACAACATCATGACGGCTAAAGTAAAAGCACCAGAGTTAGCTAGCTAGGGAACTTAACAGGGTGTGGAGTGCTCCAGATTCAGCTTCTCTGTAAGTAAGATTTGCTTTTGGATATAAATGTGTGCTGGGTGAATGAGTTTAGACGATCTGAAGGTGTAATGCCAGTTTGCTATCTCTAAGGGGAGGTTCTAAATTAGGTTCTTCACATGGTCTGCCAAGTTGTGATGCAGAAGCCTTTCATCCTTTTGATCTTCATGAATAATAAAGGAAATCGAGGAAATAACATATTTTCATGTCTCATAGGTTTTGGGTGTAAGGGCCTAACCATTTTCATGTCTCATAGGTTTTGGGTGTAAGTGCCTAACCATTTTTATTTCTCATATGTTTTGGGTGTAAGGGTCTAACCATTTTCATTTCTCATATGTTTTGGGTGTAAGGGTCTAACCATTTTCATTTCTCATATGTTTTGGGTGTAAGGGTCTAACCATTTTCATTTCTCATATGTTTTGGGTGTAAGGGTCTAACCAGTTTCATTTCTCATAGGTTTTGGGTGTAAGGGTCTAACCATTTTCATTTCTCATAGGTTTTGTCTTTAAGGGCCTAACCATTTTTATTTCTCATATGTTTTGGGTGTAAGGGTCTAACCATTTTCATTTCTCATATGTTTTGGGTGTAAGGGTCTAACCATTTTCATTTCTCATATGTTTTGGGTGTAAGGGTCTAACCATTTTCATTTCTCATATGTTTTGGGTGTAAGGGTCTAACCAGTTTCATTTCTCATAGGTTTTGGGTGTAAGGGTCTAACCATTTTCATTTCTCATAGGTTTTGTCTTTAAGGGTCTAACCATTTTCATTTCTCATAGGTTTTGAGTGTAAGGGTCTAACCATTTTCATTTCTCATAGGTTTTGTCTTTAAGGGTCTAACCATTTTCATGTCTCATATTTTGGGTGTAAGGGTCTAACCATTTTCTTTTCTCATAGGTTTTGAGTGTAAGGGTCTAACCATTTTAATATCCCATAGGTTTTGGGTGTAAGGGTCTAACCATTTTCTTTTCTCATAGGATTTTGAGTGTAAGGGTCTAACCATTTTAATATCCCATAGGTTTTGTGTGTAAGGGTCTAACCATTTTCATTTCTCATAGGATTTTGAGTGTAAGGGTCTAACCATTTTAATATCCCATAGGTTTTGTGTGTAAGGGTCTAACCATTTTCATTTCTCATAGGATTTTGAGTGTAAGGGTCTAACCATTTTCTTTTCTCATAGGTTTTGGGTGTAAGGGTCTAACCATTTTCATTTCTCATGGGTTTTAGGTGTAAGAATCTAACCATTTTCTGAAAATTAACATATAAATAAGTAAATAATGATATCCTATTTCAATGTTATGATGGTACAGTAATGGTACAGACAACAATAGTGTATTTATAATCAATCTGTTAAATGTATGCATACTTTAACTGATAACAGGACTAACAGGAAATAAAATCAGTAAAAAAGCATTTTTGAAGATATACAGTAGTTTGAGAGTATAAAGTACTACAAATCCATGTTCAATGTGTTTTTCAGATAAAAATGGCTTTAACTGGGCTTAAAAAATGCCATTGTCTTGTCTTGGTGTAATGGGTCAGCTTTGAGCCCAACTAGGATCAATATCGTCCCTAAATCGTTGATGTCTAGTTTGTAGAATTGACTGGGGATCAACCTGGTCCACAATTTGATGTATCCAGTTCTGCATCTTCCTCCTGTATGTGTGTCTCGACAGTATGTTGTTCCCTTCCTACTTCTACGGTGTTATTTTCTTTAGACGTTCTCTCTGTTTGTCTTTTTACATTTGTTATTTTTTGTGTTGTTCTCTTTTAATTCCACATATTCTTTGTTTCCTGTTGGGACAAAAGCTCCTCCGGCTCTTTTCCTCAAAGGTATATTGCCTGTGTCTGAGTTTCATCTATTGACTGCATGTGTCTGCTGCATTTTGCCTGTCTCTGTACCCAGCTAGTGTACCTCACTGCTACATGTCTGTTTTAGAGACCCTTTCTTTACCTTCACCTCAGAATGTCTTCCTCAATACCACCAAACAAAGCGCTCACTGTGCAGAGGTAGCCAGACGTACTTGTGTAATGACAACATTCTGCTCTCTCATATAACCAGCCCACACACGTCCACAGCTAGTAAAAAGATGGTACAAAATGGTTTCGTTCTGACTTTTTATTTAATTTTTTACACTGTGCAATTTTAACAGTAAAGCAGTCCCAGCTCTATTTCCCCTGTCAAGCTAAGCTACCCGTGTGTTTGTGGGGCTTTTAACCTGACGCTTCCTATAGAATCAGCAGAGCCTTAACAGACTGAAATAGACAACCCCTACACTGTGTTAAGCCTAATTAGTAGTGATCATTTTAATGGCTCCACACGCAGCAGAGTAGATTTAGCCCCAGTAATCTCTAAAACACTCACAGTTGCACAGGGTGCTACTGAAGAGCTACAGGTAACTGCCAAAATAATGGAAACACTCAAGTGAGGCTTACAAAGTATATTGAAAGCAAGTGCTTCCACACAAGTGTGGTTTCTGAGTTAATTAAGCAATTAGCATCCCATCATGCTTAGGGTCATGTATAAAATACTGGGCAATGCTGCTACCATGGCCATGCCCCCATAGGATGACAATGCCCATCCACAGGGCACGAGAGGTCACTAAATGGTTTGATGAGCATGAAAACGATGTAAAGCACATGCCATGGCCATCTCAGTCACCAGATCTCAACCCATTTTGAACTTATGGGAGATTCAGGAGCGGCGCCTGAGACAGCGTTTTCCACCACCATCAACAAAACACCAAATAATGGAATTTCTCGTGGAAGAATGATGTGAATCCCTCCAATAGAGTTCCAGACGCTTGTAGAATGTATGGTAAGATACATTGAAGCTGTTCTGGCTTGTGGTGGCTCAATTCCCTCTTAAGACGCTTTATGTTGGTGTTTCCTTTATTTTGGCAGTTACCTGTATATTTAACACTCAAGTAAAGATGATGGTGTGCTTTAAAAAACGGAATCACCCTGGTTCTATTATATGGAAGTGTAACATATCTTAATGGGGTAATTTGACTGAATTTAAATACTATTAGTCAGAGGATACTGTAAGTATGGTACACATTTGAACCAGCCATTTAAAGTGAGGCCATTTTTATAGCTATTTTAAATAATGGACAAAAATTAACTATAGCTGACACTAAGCTTTGATTATAGTGGTAGGGATCCAGAGTAGGAGACGAAGGCCTATATTCAACCTGTAAAGCTGAACTTCCACGGTGCGGATTGAATAGAGCCCTAAGTTTTTCCGTCAATTATTCATTTTGAGAGGTTGTCTACTTCATCCGGTTAAAGCTGGTTATGCCACTTTTGTTTGCAAACCCCGGCCACACTGCAGGATCTGGGTTTGCTCTTCTGCTTGAGCTAGCTTCCACGACACGCTTCCTTCCCCCGTGCAACCCCCCCTTTGAGAACCAAGTCACATGACCTGATGCTGCTTCCTGGTGCAAATCTAGGTTGATGATAAAAGGTTAAAACAATGTAATAATTCCATGCGGAAGTGTTGGAAAATTAACAAATTCATTGGACCAGCGCCATTGCTGATTCTACAGAATTAACGAGCAAAAGTGACTGGAAGCAAATGTTAGCAGTACAAAAAGTTTCTCATTTTAGCTAACTACTCACCAAACACAGCATACCTGTTTTACTGTCATTATATTCTTTAAAAAATTATAAAAAATTATCTGCAGCCACTTTATTACTTAATTTCTTGACCATTGGTGACATTTTCAATGTTATTCCTGTAGAATCAGCCACAGAGCTGGTCCAATTAATGTGTTTATTTTCAAACGCTCCACATGGAATTATTAGGTTGTATTAACCTGTATATTTTCGACCTAGCTGCAAATCCCCTGCTTGTCAATCAATCAGAGTATAATGTGGAACCAACCAATCTTTACATGTGGTTATGCATCGTTTTCAAAGGAACTACAAGCATCCTTGTATTCTAGTGCTGGGCAAATTTGAGCTGCAGAGAAGGAGCTACAGCCAAATCAGTGTTTTGATCTTTTATGATGACACATGCCGTTAAACAATTTAACTCCAATGCTTATGGCATTTGATGGTACTTGACACACATATGATTCATTTTATGAGGACATTAGGAAAGCAGTATGATTACCTATACATAGTACTGGCATGACATCCATTAGCTACAATAAAAAAGGCAAAGAACTTCCAAGAGGCTACAGGCTACGGGATAGGACCTAGAGGTTAGGTGTTAGTGCCTATGGGTTAGGGGTTAGAGATTAGGGAATAGGGGTTAGAGGCTAGGGGTTAGAGGTTAGGGGCTAGAGATTAGAGGTTATGGACTAGGGGTTAGAGGCTATGGGATAGGGCCTAGAGGTTAGGGGCTTGGGGTTAGAGGCTAGGGGTTAGAGGCTAGGGACTAGGGGTTAGAGGCTAGGGACTAGGGATTAGAGGCTAGGGGTTAGAGGGGTTAGAGGTTTGGGGTTAGAAGTTAGAGGCTACGGGATAGGACCTAGAGGCTAGGGCTAGAGGTTAGGGACTATAGGTTAGGGGTTAGAGGGTAGGTGTTAGAGGCTAAAGGCTTTGGCCTCTGTTCAGTTAGTAGCGATTCCATTCAGTTTATTTGAATACTGTATGTAACTGCGTCATATTTCTAAATGAATCATACACAAAATATTATGCTGGGTCAGCAAAAATTCAGTCTTATAGTTAATCACGAGAGAAGACATGTGTGCAAAGGTGGCTTGCCATTTTGAGATAAAAGCCCATGAAAATGCTAATTGTGCCTCCTTTGACTGATGGAGCAAAGAACTATTTTAGGAATTGTCAGAAATGAAAGGCTGTGCCCTCAAGTGGTGAGCAGGCTTTAAAGGAGGTTGATTTAACCCATTTAGGGATAGGAAATGGAGGAACAGTGAGTCCCTGCTCAACAGTCTTTCTTATCGTACAGCTTACATCATAATCCATTTAGAATAAATTCAAATGTTCCCCCTCTGAAATCCACACAATGGCATCCACATACAGAACAAGAATTATGTAATTTGAGTGAATCATTATGCAAAAAGGGACTGTGTTTAGGTGTGGGACTAATGATAAATAACCATGATACTCCTCGTATTTTCCCATGACGTGCAAAACAGAGCTTAAAATAGGTTGCCCAGCACTAGCATCATCTTTCAACTAAATAAAGCCCAACTACACAATGTATCCTACAGAAGCCAGATACTTTGTACTTTTGGCTTTACCCATAGGTGTAATTTGCATTGTGTGTTCCAAAGGGAATAGTCCATTGTCAGCTTTAAGCCACTCTAATTAATTACAGGTACCACTGATGGCTTATTTGTGTTTTACTGAATGCTTAAAAATATTCAATTTCCAAGTGAAGTTGCAAATTATATTTTGTGTACTAAGATAGAGACTAAATTAGGTCCCCCATGTTTCACCTCTTAGACTCTAGTTGCTAACTGTTCTCTCTCTGTTAAAAGCAGACCCCTACGGTGGACATACGCCCTCGCTCAGCCACCGCCATCCAGATGAACAACGCCACCCACATGCAGGAGCGGGATGAGGAGTATGGCTACGAGTGCCTGGACGGCAAGGACTGCACCAGCTTCTTCTGCTGTTTCGAGGACTGCCGCTCCGGGGCCTGGCGGCATGGGCGGTTGCACATCCGTGTCGCCAAGATAGACTCGTACGCTCGCATCGGTTTCCCCACCGCTTTCGGTCTCTTTAACCTGGTTTACTGGATCTCCTATCTCTATCTCTAGATCCAGCGTGTAGCCAGACTTAGAATATACGTTCTGCTCCAACAAGACCATTTTTAAGAAGGGACCCACTGAAATGTTTTCCTTTTATTTTTGTTGCTCTTTTATTTCGTTGTTTGATCATTCATATTTTTTAAAGCAAAAGTTGTAGCAAACCCAATAGGCATGCAGGGATCTGGAGTCTGATAGTGGAACTACGACTGTGCTTTGTGTAAGCAAGAACCTAAGCTCACCATAGTGATTCTGCATGACTACGTTTCCCAGATTCCCCTTGGTCAGGTATTGGTTTATGTAGAAGTTATTCAATATCAGGGCCGCTTCAATGTTTTATTTGTATCTGCCCTTAGTCAGCATATTAGATCACAGTGAAAAGGGCAGTTTCCTGTTTTTTTGTATTAACAAGTTACGCATGCGCTACAGAAGACAAATGTCAGATATGACGTCAGCTTATTTTCCCATGTTATTATTTATTGCTATATTCATCCGTCCAAAATACAAAAAGCACTTTAATAGTTATATAGGTTGAACAGTAAGTATGATTTTACATTTTACTTTGATATGTTTCTTTTAGCTAACTGTTAAACATTACTTTAGCAGTGTTAAACATTACTTTAGCAGTGTTAAACATCACTTTTGCATTGTTGTACATTATTTTTTTTCATGTGTGGTCAGAGCCCTAAAAAAGACTGTTTATGGTCGACTGTACAGACACTGTGTATATATGTTATTATGTAGTGGTTTACATTTATTGCATGCACCTTTCAGGCCAAAATTCAACACGTTTTAAGGTATTCTATTGTTGGCTATGGATGCAAAAAAAGAACACGGCTGATTATAATTTTTTTTTTAGGAAAAGTCGAAAATGAGACAAATACTTTCAGATGTTGACTTCTAAGTTCATGTTCATCTCCACCAATATGTATTAAGACAGGATCAGTACAGACCTTACAGGCAAAACCTTATATCAACTTGTATCAACTTGTAGTGTTCTGAGGACCTAATCTTCCTTTTCAAACACTTTGCTATTTCTGGCAATCTTCTTCAATTGACACAGGTGTGGCTGTGCTGGCTCCTATTGGAAGTGTGTAGATAAGAAATAGGCATCAAAAACATCAAAAAAAAATTCTGCTCCTTTTCCTCCCCGACAACCACTTGGTGGACGTAAGTATTACACAAACACAGCAAGCAGTGTTTTACTTCATTCGGCTGGCACGTTGAGTGTCTACACTGGAAGCGGCAGTAGTTCTGAATGCCTACACCCATCAAAATGCCCAAACTCTCAGTGACAGAAAACACACTCCCATTTGCCATAAGACTGAACAGCATTGCTTAGTCACTGCATTAAAACAGATCCATCTGTCTCAATGGGTGGTTTAGGGGGACTTAAGGCAAAAACGAACAGTTTAACTGGAGGAATATTGCTGAACTTGACAGCTCCGTGGAGAAGAAAGCATCTGCTTGTGACCAGACCAGATGCATAAGCCTTACTCTCTTTGAAGAGACACACTGTGGAAATTACAATGATCTGACACTGAAAACGTATTGAAAGATCTGGGAGAAGTTCAGGAATTCATTTTGCTTTGTTTTGTTGTTGTTTTTTCCAGTGTTTATAATGCATCATTAAATCATTAATGTGTCAGTACAACATTACTCATGTACTGTATAGTGTAGCACATTGTGAATGTCAACATAAGTACTCAAACTGCTTTGAGTACTAATGTGCTTCACATCATACGGTACAGAGGTCTTACAATGCAACTTGAGGGATATTTATATACCCAAATCATAGCCAACCGTTTCCAAACGAGTACCTTAGGTAGCCAGAGGATGTTAAAGAGCAGTGCTTGAATCAAAATAAATAAGTCATTATGCATATTGTAAGTCACATGATATTATGTACAAGTAGATCACAAAAGGAAACCAACACTTAACAAACCCTTACATTTTTGAATGGGGCACTTATTGATTTGTTGTCTTTCCTTCATTTAACCCCTTTCATTTATATCATTACAATATGCTTGAACCTGTGGGATATTGTGGGGTATTTTTCAAGGAAATTGTATTTCCCTATTTAGATGGCCCTTAACAGAGATGGAGAATGTCATTTGTCAACAACGAGACACACTTTCGTTCTATGTAGAAATTAATTTATCGTGTTGTAGTTGTATTATTTTCCATGTTGTGGTCTACATAGGCTTTAAAGACCAGTTATAGTCTGTTCATTGAATGTTATGGCTAAAAAAGTAGGTGGCAAAGTTACTTATTAACCAGCCTCAATTGAAAATATATTTTCAGACATTTTACTGTGATGTTAGCTACTTCCTGAGGTACTGAACAGATGTGCTACTCCAGAGTGATCTTCAGAGTTTCGGTATTAACTGTACTACCCATAGTTAGTTGAATGAAGTGGAAACTGAAGTGCTTTCATTCACTAGTGGTCCCATATATTGTACCTGTTGCGAAGCTATCACTCAGTACCCGGGTGTGTCTTAAGCATGTATGTTGTTTTTTGCACTTCTTGAAAAGAAAGGAATTGATTTTTTGGGCCACTTGATAGTTTACTTAAAGGTCCAATGCAGCCTTTTTCTGGGTAACAATTAAGTACCTTACTGTGATTGTTTTTTAAAAAATTAACAAAAATAGCTTCTTAGCGAAGAGCAATTTCTCAAGCAAGAATTTTGCTTGGACCTTCTGGGAGTGGTCTGAAAACTATCTGTGAATGGCGGAGAGGTTTGGAACTCTCTTATTTACATTTGAGTAATTTAGGAGACGCTCTTATCCAGAGCAACTTACAGGAGCATTTAGGGTTAGTTGCCTTGCTCAAGGGCACATCGACAGATTTTTCACTTAGTCAGCTCAGGGATTCGAATCAGCAAGCTTTTGGTTGCTGGCACAACGCTCTTAACTGCTAGGCTACCTGATGTCACCAGGCAGGCCAAAACTGAAATTTCAGGTGGTCTTTTCAAACAGCTCTGACACTAAAAGGGCATTATCATAATTTTCTCAATTTCACAGTATTATTCCAACCTCATAGTCTGGAAATGTATTTGAAAAACCCCGTTTTAGACTGCACTGGGCCTTTAATGTGCAGTGTTTACTTATTTCAAAGTGTAAAGGAATGGAAGGTTATGGAAGAACAACCAAGTGCCAAACTTTGACACAAATGTGATATATCCTTTCAGAAACCCATAGTATCCAATGATCTCTAAATTGAAATGAACTGTTTTGCTGCACTGGTATTTTTGGAAATAATGTGTGAATGAGAGAATCACGTTTTGTGTTCATAGAGAAAATATAGTTAACACCATTTTTATATAATTTACTATTAACACATACAGCATGAAAATATGACAAAAATTTGACTTTTATTTGCATATCTTTAACATTTTCTCATGGTCTATTGCATATGAACAAATATCAAGGCACAAGTACTAAACCATGAGTTAGCTTTATCTAAATGTCTCCTTCTTTCAGCACACTTTCATAAATTCAAGTTTCACCTATGAAAAGAGAATGAGTTAGCATAAGGCATCGCGTTCTGTTTGTTTGTATGAAGGACTGAGTGCAGTCATAAAGTAGAGATGTTTTAAACTGAGGAAGTAGTTACTGAGGTATCAAGCCAGAGTGGAAGAATTGTATTTGGTTTATAAATACCCAACGACCAACCAGTCATTCGAGCTTGAGAGGTCATGTTATTGAACGGGGATGGCATACAAAATCTGATTATTTCTATCAACTATTTAAATGTTACTTTACTATAACCACAAAAAAACATTATATTGTATTTTTGTGATTTCTTGGTACATACAGTTGTATAAACTGTTGAAGGTTTTGGAAGTCTGCTGGTACTTGCAAAGATATCATAAAATATACAGTATTTGCATAAGATATATAGGTCAATCACAAAGATTAATATATTTGACATTTAAGTAATGTGGTATTACTCAGCTTAATTTGGCCTCATGCCTTGCCTCCATCTATTCTACCATCACATTTATGTTAGATGAAGACTGAGCATTCAACCATCACGGAAGACAGAGTTATTTTATTTTGGGCAAACTATAAATAAGACCCATGTGAAGATCACATGTAAATTATTTATATTGTTATATATTTTGTCAGACTGGGAAAAACAATTATATATACCACACCATCATTGCTGTATTGGGTACCTGGGTTCCAAAAACAAAATAAATATATTATAAATTCTGTTGATATGTTAGTTGTTTGCCATCTCTGTATATTTCTTGAGGACATTGATGAATTATTCTTGGGGTCTGCATAATACACTAAATGTACTGAAAATATCCTTTTCATAAGGGAATTGCACACAGCTGTGGAATTTTATAATAAAATGATTGCATTTATCAATGTGTCTTGTTTGTCAAATCAACACGTTATGTACATAGCATTACAATACATCTATTTAATATACATTGCTGTTATTCTAGCAATGGCATGGTATAACACAAACAAATGCGACCATGCATGAAAACATGACACTGGAACATTTGATGCTGGTTTCTCACGCTGTATAGACCAGGGGTATTCAACCTATGAGGTCGGGAGCCTGCTGGTTTTCTGTTCTACATGATAATTAATTGCACACACCTGGTGTCCCAGGTCTAAATCAGTCTCTGATTAGAGGGGAACAATGAAAAAATACAGTGGAACTGATTTAGAGGTCCAGAGTTGAGTTTGAGGGTTATAGACCATATAATACCTGAAGTCCATCATGATAATCACCCGCGAGAACAGATTAAAATCTGTATTGAGCTACGATAAAGCACTTGGTGCCTTGACAAAAAACAGATGAAACAGATGACAGCATATTTGGAGGCATGTGAAGCAGTTTTTGATTGGCGAGTTGAGGTGTGGTCGACTGTGCAGTGATGTGATGGGAACATCGGCAGTAGCCCAGTGTTTGATGTGTTTCAGGGCAGCAGCGTGCTGGGCTGGCTGGCGCAGGCAGATTCTTACTTGGCATCTCCTCATCCCCTGGGTTGAGTGGCAGCTGCTGGGGCAGAGATGGCAGTGAATCACCCTGGTTATTACACAACCCATGATCAAAAGTAGCCTTTCATCCACAGAGGTGCAAGCTCTTCTGAGGAAAAACTGGAACTACAAGGAGACCCGCCCTTCATGAAATTAATGCCTGAGAACTTGTCTGTTTGTAAGCCCCGTCTCCACAGCATTTTGAATTGTCTTAACTAACTGACAACTGGATTGGATATCGGATGAACTGGATATCGGATGTGCATATCCCTGGAATGTTGGCATGAACAGGTCATTCTATAGGACTTGCTTTTTGTCGGGATTATAGCCTGCCATCAGGCAAGGCAAAGATTTGACTAACCCACATAGGCTATGTGGTTGGAGGGCAAAGTCATTTCAGGGACATAAAAAAGAGAGCCAAATTCCAAGACATGGTGAAATTTAAAGGGAGAGTTCATCCAAATAACAAAATGTCTCATCGTAAAGTCATACAGGCTACCTAAAACATATTCTATGGACCTGGAGATTCAATAACCTCAACATTTGGATTAATGGATTAAGCGTGGTTGGGCGATCAATTTAGCATGTTTTTTAGTCCAAGAGTTTTGCAATCAGCAATGCTAAAGTACCACTATGGAAATAAGCTTCTGAGCTTTATTGTGTTATTCTTGAGTTTTTTATTGTATGTGGCGGCGTCTCCGGCTGGAGCGCTGTTGTGTTTAAAAAATGGTCTAATACATTTTATAAAATCTCCGGCTACGTAAACAAATACAAATCTTTACTAACTCTTTTGGTCTATTAAGGACCCATTAATAATGTGAAGTGGATGAACTATCCCTTCACTTTTTACTGATTTAATAAAATATCTTTAGTGTCTCACTGACATGTTTATGCTGTTTGAAAAGCTATTTAGATATTAAAGATATCACCTTACTGCATCAAAAGGCACCAAACTTAATTAGTAGTGACATTAAATAACTTTTGAACCACTCAAACAGCGATTCACATTTCAAAATGTCAGCCATGAAATACGAGGTTTAACCCATGTCTAAACTTAAACCGAATGTCACGCTCTGACCTTAGAGAGACGTTTTATTTCTCTATTTGGTTAGGTCAGGGTGTGATTTGGGGTGGGCATTCTATGTTGTTTGTTTCTATGTTTGTCCCGGTATGGTTCTCAATCAGGGACAGCTGTCTATCGTTGTCTCTGATTGGGAATCATACTTAGGCAGCCTTTTTTCCTTTGTATTTTGTGGGTAGTTATCTTTGTTAGTGGCACTATAGCCCTAGTAAGCTTCACGGTTGTTTCTTGTTTTGTTGGCGACATTTACATAAATAAAGGAAAATGTACGCTTACCACGCTGCACCTTGGTCCGGTCATTTCCACGACGACGTCCGTGACACCGAAACCACAAATAAATCTCTTTGAGATTTGCACCCAGTGTGTGATCATACAGCGCCTTCAGAAAGTACTCCTATCCCTGGACTTATTCTACATTTTGTTGTGTTACAGCCTGAATTCAAAATTGATCATATAGATTTTTTTCTTAGCCATCTACACACAATACCCCATAATGACAAAGTGAACATATGTTTTTAGAAATGTTTGCAGATTTATTGAAAATGAAACACATAAATATCTAATTGACATAAGTATTCACACCCCTGAGGCAATACATGCGATTACAGCTATGAGTCTAAGAGCTTTGCACACCTGGATTGTACCAAATTTGCACATTATATTTTTTTTAATTCTTCATGCTCTGTCAAATTGGTTGTTGATTTGTATTTGTTTTTTTACTAAGGATCCGCATTAGGCAGCAGCTACTCTTCGTGGGGTTTATTAAGGATCCCCATTAGCCAAGGCAGCAGCTACTCTTCCTGGGGTTTATTAAGGATCCCCATTAGGCAGTAGCTACTCTTCCTGGGGTTTATTAAGGATCCCCATTGGGCAGTAGCTACTCTTCCTGGGGTTTATTAAGAATCCCCATTAGCCAAGGCAGCAGCTACTCTTCCTGGGGTTTATTAAGAATCCCCATTAGCCAAGGGAGCAGCTACTCTTCCTGGGGTTTATTAAGAATCCCCATTAGCCAAGGCAGCAGCTACTCTTCCTGGGGTTTATTAAGAATCCCCATTAGCCAAGGGAGCAGCTACTCTTCCTGGGGTTTATTAAGAATCTCCATTAGCCAAGGCAGCAGCTACTCTTCCTGGGGTTTATTAAGGATCCCCATTAGCCAAGGCAGCAGCTACTCTTCCTGGGGCCCAGCAACATTAAGGCAGTTACTTGATCATTGCTAGACAGCCATTTTCAAGTCTTACTATAGATTTTCATGTCAATTTAAGTCAAAACCGTAACTAGGCCACTCAGGAACATTCAAAGTCAGTGTATATTTGGCCTTGTTCTTTAGGTTACTATCCTGCTGAAAGGAGAATTTGTCTCCGAGTGTCTGTTGGAAAGCAGACTGAACTAGGTTTTCCTCTAGGATTTTGCCTGTGCTTAGCTCCATTTAATTTCTTTTTATCCTAAAAAACTCCGTGGTCCTTGCCGATGACAAGCATACCCATACCATGATGCAGTCACTACCATGCTTAAAAATATGAAGAGTGGCACCCTGTGATGCCTTGTGTTAGATTTCCTCCAAACATAAGGCTTTGTATTCAGGACATAAAGTTCCTTTCTGTGCCACATTTTTTGCAGTTTTACTTTAGTGGCTTATTTCAAACAGAATGCATGTTTTGGAATATATTATTTTCTTAACAGGCTTTCTTCTTTTCACTCCATCATTTAGGTTAGTATTGTAGAGTAACTACAATGTTGTTGATCCATCCTCAGTTTTATCCTATCACAGCCATTAAGCTCTGTAACTGTTTTAAAGTCACTATTGGCCTCATGGTGAAATCCCTGAGCGGTTTCCTTCCTCTCCGGCAACTGAGTCATGAAGGACTCCTGTATCTAAGGACTTTATTTATTTATTTATTTTGCTTCTTTGCACCCCAGTATCTCTACTTGCACACACATCTTCTGCACATCTATCACTCCAGTGTTTAATTGCTATATTGTAATTATTTCGCCACTATAGCCTATGTATTGCCTTACCTCCCTTATCCTACCTCATTTGCACACACTGTATATAGACTTTTTCTATTGTATTATTGACTGTACGTTTGTTTATTCCATGTGTAACTCTGTGTTGTTGTTTGTGTCGCACTGCTTTGCTTTATCTTGGCCAGGTCGCAGTTGTAAATGAGAACTTGTTCTCAACTGGCCTACCTGGTTAAATAAAGGTAAAATAAAATAAATATAAAACACCTTTGTAGTGACTGGGTGTATTGATACACCATCCAAAGTGTAATTAATAACTTCACCATGCTCAAATGGTTATTCGATGTTTGTTATTTAATTTTTTACCCATCTACCATTAGGTGCCCTTCTTTGCGAGGCATTGGAAAACTTCCTTGAAATTCACTGCTCAACTGAGGAGCCTTACAGATAATTGTACGTGTGGGGTACGGAGATGAGGTATGTCACGTTCTGACCATAGTTCTTTTGTGTTTTCTTTGTTTTAGTGTTGGTCAGGACGTGAGCTGAGTGGGCATTCTATGTTGTGTGTCTAGTTTTCACGTTTCTATGTTTGGCCTGATATGGTTCTCAATCAGAGGCAGGTGTTAGTCATTGTCTCTGATTGGGAACCATATTTAGGTAGCCTGTTTTGTGTTGGGGTTTGTGGGTGGTTGTCTTCTGTCTTTGTGTCTATGCACCAGATAGGACTGTTTCGGTTTTTCACATTTATTGTTTTTGTATTTTGTAGTGTTCACGTTTATTGTCTTAATTAAAGGCATGATGAACCATAACCACGCTGCGCTTTGGTCCGATCCCTGCTACACCTCCTCTTCAGACGAAGAGGAGGAAATCTGTCGTTACAAGGTAGTCATTCAAAAATCATGTTAAACACTACTATGTGCTTAACCAGTCACATAATAAGTTGCTAGAACTCACAGACTGAGTTCTAGCAACTTATTATGTGACTGGTTAAGCACATTGAATACTTATTGACTCAAGACATTTCAGAATTTCATTTTTGTCTAAATGTCTAAAAAACTAATTTCACTGTGACATTATGGGGTATTGTGTGTAGACCAGTGACACAAAATCTAATTTTAATCCATTTTAAATTCAGGCTGTAATACAACAAAATGTGGAAAGTGAATACTTTCTGAAAGCACAGTACCTATGTAAGTGAACCCACCATGTCCTCATTTCTCCCCAGACTATTATGCGTGTAACGCATGCTTATCTACTCTGTGGTTATGGAGGGCTATCTTGACAATAAGCTTGGGTAATTAATCCCTATTTACACAGATTGGCTTGGCTAAAGGAAGATGTTAAGCACCAAGAGCCACTCTCACTGTAACTGAACGCAAGCAGCTTACAGTACATTTGAGCCGGGAACGAGGGGTATAAAACTGAGCACAAAATGCTTAAAGAAGGCGAACTACACACTTCCTTAATCCTAAAATAAGTAAAGAAATAATTTGGTGTGGAGGTCAAAATGCATTTTACATCGGAGGCAGACACAACGGCATATGCTTAGAATGAACAGAAAGAGCCCTTCCACAGAGCATCTGCCCTTGTCGATAGGGTGGACACGGGCTGTTTAAATGGTAACTTACAGGAGCAATAAGGCTTAAGTGCCTTGCTCAAGGGCACATCGGCAGATTTTCACCTAGTCGGCTCGGCAATTTGATCCAGCAACCTTTCGGTTACTGGCCCAACGCTCTTAACTGCTAAGCTATCTGCCACCCGAATTTATGCTTTGCAGGTAACACATAGGCTACATCATTTCTGTTAGGTTTCCAAAATGTAGACCTACTTCTGCATTATCTTTCCCCCAATACAACCACCCTGATCATGAAGTTAAATATCACAGACTTCAAAAGGCAGACTGAAGCAAATAGAGGGTGTGAAAAGAAGAACAATTGAGGAGAGATTTGAGCTTGAGACTCTAGTCATATGTGGAGACTGAAAGCCAATGGAGAAGGCTTTATCTAAAGTCTAGCAGCTTGGGTCATTGTGCATAATGAGTTCAACTTGATCATTCAGTAGTAATTACTATTGATTTGACTATCCTGACTCTGAGCGGAGGTGGAAGGTGTGCTGTATCTGGGCATGGCAAATTAAAGAACTGAAGGCCAGCATCTCGGAGTCGCCTCTTCACTGTTGATGTTGAGACTGGTGTTTTGCGGGTACTATTTAATGAAGCTGTCAGTTGAGGAATTGTGAGGCATCTGTTTCTCAAACTAGACACTCTAATGTACTTGTCCTCTTGCTCAGTTGTGCACCGGGGCCTCCCGCTCCTCTTTCTATTCTGGTTCGAGCCAGTTTGCACTGTTCTGTGAAGGGAGTAGTACACATCGTTGTACGAGATCTTCAGTTTCTTGGCAATTTCTCGCATGGACTTGCCTTCATTTCTCTGAACAAGAATAGACTGACGAGTTTCAGAAGAAATGTCTTTGTTTCTGGACATTTTGAGCCTGTAATCGAACCCACAAATGCTGATGCTCCAGATACTCAACTAGTCTAAAGAAGGCCAGTTTTATTGCTTCTTTAATCAGGACAACAGTTTTCAACTGTGCTAGCATAATTGCAAAAGGGTTTTCTAATGATCAATTAGCCTTTTAAAATGATAAACTTGGATTAGCTAACACAACGTGCCATTGGAACACAGGGGTGATGGTTGCTGATAATGGGCCTCTGTACGGCTATGTAGATATTCAATAAAAAATCTGCCGTTTCCAGCTACAATAATCATTTACAACATTAACAATGTCTACATTGTATATCTGATCAATTTGATGTTATTTTAATGGACAAAAAATGCTTTTCTTTCAAAAACTAAGTCTAAGTGTCTAAGTGACTCCAAACCTTTGAACGGCAGTGTATATATACACAAATTAAACATGTGGCAACTTGGGTTGAAGAAAACAACATCAGGTAGGAGATGGGATGGACCAGCCACTCTAAAACAACATCAGATTAATGGTAGGAGATGGGATGCACCAGCCACTCTAAAACAACATCAGATTAATAGTAGGAGATGGGATGGACCAGCCACTCTAAAACAACATCAGGTAGGAGATGGGATGCACCAGCCACTCTAAAACAACATCAGATTAATGGTAGGAGATGGGATGGACCAGCCACTCTAAAACAACATCAGATTAATGGTAGGAGATGGGATGCACCAGCCACTCTAAAACAACATCAGATTAATAGTAGGAGATGGGATGGACCAGCCACTCTAAAACAACATCAGGTAGGAGATGGGATGGACCAGCCACTCTAAAACAACATCAGATTAATGGTAGGAGATGGGATGGACCAGCCACTCTAAAACAACATCAGATTAATAGTAGGAGATGGGATGGACCAGCAGCTCTAAAACAACATCAGGTAGGAGATGGGATGGACCAGCCACTCTAAAACAACATCAGGTAGGAGATGGGATGGACCAGCCACTCTAAAACAACATCAGGTAGGAGATGGGATGGACCAGCCACTCTAAAACAACATCAGGTAGGAGATGGGATGCACCAGCCACTCTAAAACAACATCAGATTAATAGTAGGAGATGGGATGGACCAGCCACTCTAAAACAACATCAGATTAATAGTAGCAGATAGGATGGACCAGCCACTCTAAAACAACATCAGATTAATGGTAGGATTTAGGATGGACCAGCCACTCTAAAACAACATCAGATTAATGGTAGGATTTGGGATGGACCAGCCACTCTAAAACAACATCAGATTAATGGTAGGAGATGGGATGGACCAGCCACTCTAAAACAACATCAGATTAATGGTAGGAGATGGGATGGACCAGCCACTCTAAAACAACATCAGATTAATAGTAGGAGATGGGATGGACCAGCCACTCTAAAACAACATCAGATTAATAGTAGGAGATGGGATGGACCAGCCACTCTAAAACAACATCAGGTAGGAGATGGGATGGACCAGCCACTCTAAAACAACATCAGATTAATGGTAGGAGATGGGATGGACCAGCCACTCTAAAACAACATCAGTTTAATAGTAGGAGATGGGATACACCAGCCACTCTAAAACAACATCAGGTAGGAGATGGGATGGACCAGCCACTCTAAAACAACATCAGATTAATGGTAGGAGATGGGATGGACCAGCCACTCTAAAACAACATCAGGTAGGAGATGGGATGGACCAGCCACTCTAAAAAAACATCAGATTATTAGTAGGAGATGGGATGCACCAGCCACTCTAAAAAAACATCAGATTATTAGTAGGAGATGGGATGCACCAGCCACTCTAAAACAACATCAGATTAATAGTAGGAGATGGGATGGACCAGCCACTCTAAAACAACATCAGATTATTAGTAGGAGATGGGATGGACCAGCCACTCTAAAACAACATCAGATTAATAGTAGGAGATGGGATGCACCAGCCACTCTAAAACAACATCAGATTATTAGTAGGAGATGGGATGCACCAGCCACTCTAAAACAACATCAGATTAATAGTAGGAGATGGGATGCACCAGCCACTCTAAAACAACATCAGATTAATAGTAGGAGATGGGATGGACCAGCCACTCTAAAACAACATCAGATTAATAGTAGGAGATGGGATGGACCAGCCACTCTAAAACAACATCAGATTAATGGTAGGAGATGGGATGGACCAGCCACTCTAAAACAACATCAGATTAATAGTAGGAGATGGGATGCACCAGCCACTCTAAAACAACATCAGATTAATAGTAGGAGATGGGATGGACCAGCCACTCTAAAACAACATCAGATTAATGGTAGGAGATGGGATGGACCAGCCACTCTAAAACAACATCAGATTAATGGTAGGAGATGGGATGGACCAGCCACTCTAAAACAACATCAGATTAATAGTAGGAGATGGGATGGACCAGCCACTCTAAAACAACATCAGATTAATAGTAGGAGATGGGATGGACCAGCCACTCTAAAACAACATCAGGTAGGAGATGGGATGGACCAGCCACTCTAAAACAACATCAGATTAATGGTAGGAGATGGGATGGACCAGCCACTCTAAAACAACATCAGTTTAATAGTAGGAGATGGGATACACCAGCCACTCTAAAACAACATCAGATTAATAGTAGGAAATGGGATGGACCAGCAACTCTAAAACAACATCAGTTTAATTGTAGGAGATGGGATGCACCAGCCACTCTAAAACAACATCAGGTAGATGGGATGCACCAGCCACTCTAAAACAACATCAGATTAATAGTAGGAGATGGGATGGACCAGCCACTCTAAAACAACATCAGATTAATAGTAGCAGATAGGATGCACCAGCCACTCTAAAACAACATCAGATTAATGGTAGGATTTGGGATGGACCAGCCACTCTAAAACAACATCAGATTAATAGTAGGAGATGGGATGCACCAGCCACTCTAAAACAACATCAGATTAATGGTAGGAGATGGGATGGACCAGCCACTCTAAAACAACATCAGATTAATAGTAGGAGATGGGATGCACCAGCCACTCTAAAACAACATCAGATTAATGGTAGGATTTGGGATGGACCAGCCACTCTAAAACAACATCAGATTAATGGTAGGAGATGGGATGGACCAGCCACTCTAAAACAACATCAGATTAATGGTAGGAGATGGGATGGACCAGCCACTCTAAAACAACATCAGATTAATAGTAGGAGATGGGATGGACCAGCCACTCTAAAACAACATCAGATTAATAGTAGGAGATGGGATGGACCAGCCACTCTAAAACAACATCAGGTAGGAGATGGGATGGACCAGCCACTCTAAAACAACATCAGATTAATGGTAGGAGATGGGATGGACCAGCCACTCTAAAACAACATCAGTTTAATAGTAGGAGATGGGATACACCAGCCACTCTAAAACAACATCAGGTAGGAGATGGGATGGACCAGCCACTCTAAAACAACATCAGATTAATGGTAGGAGATGGGATGGACCAGCCACTCTAAAAAAACATCAGATTATTAGTAGGAGATGGGATGCACCAGCCACTCTAAAACAACATCAGATTAATAGTAGGAGATGGGATGGACCAGCCACTCTAAAACAACATCAGATTATTAGTAGGAGATGGGATGGACCAGCCACTCTAAAACAACATCAGATTAATAGTAGGAGATGGGATGCACCAGCCACTCTAAAACAACATCAGATTATTAGTAGGAGATGGGATGCACCAGCCACTCTAAAACAACATCAGATTAATAGTAGGAGATGGGATGCACCAGCCACTCTAAAACAACATCAGATTAATAGTAGGAGATGGGATGCACCAGCCACTCTAAAACAACATCAGATTAATAGTAGGAGATGGGATGGACCAGCCACTCTAAAACAACATCAGATTAATGGTAGGAGATGGGATGGACCAGCCACTCTAAAACAACATCAGATTAATAGTAGGAGATGGGATGCACCAGCCACTCTAAAACAACATCAGATTAATAGTAGGAGATGGGATGGACCAGCCACTCTAAAACAACATCAGATTAATGGTAGGAGATGGGATGGACCAGCCACTCTAAAACAACATCAGATTAATGGTAGGAGATGGGATGGACCAGCCACTCTAAAACAACATCAGATTAATAGTAGGAGATGGGATGGACCAGCCACTCTAAAACAACATCAGATTAATAGTAGGAGATGGGATGGACCAGCCACTCTAAAACAACATCAGGTAGGAGATGGGATGGACCAGCCACTCTAAAACAACATCAGATTAATGGTAGGAGATGGGATGGACCAGCCACTCTAAAACAACATCAGTTTAATAGTAGGAGATGGGATACACCAGCCACTCTAAAACAACATCAGGTAGGAGATGGGATGGACCAGCCACTCTAAAACAACATCAGATTAATGGTAGGAGATGGGATGGACCAGCCACTCTAAAACAACATCAGGTAGGAGATGGGATGGACCAGCCACTCTAAAAAAACATCAGATTATTAGTAGGAGATGGGATGCACCAGCCACTCTAAAAAAACATCAGATTATTAGTAGGAGATGGGATGCACCAGCCACTCTAAAACAACATCAGATTAATAGTAGGAGATGGGATGGACCAGCCACTCTAAAACAACATCAGATTATTAGTAGGAGATGGGATGGACCAGCCACTCTAAAACAACATCAGATTAATAGTAGGAGATGGGATGCACCAGCCACTCTAAAACAACATCAGATTATTAGTAGGAGATGGGATGCACCAGCCACTCTAAAACAACATCAGATTAATAGTAGGAGATGGGATGCACCAGCCACTCTAAAACAACATCAGATTAATAGTAGGAGATGGGATGGACCAGCCACTCTAAAACAACATCAGATTAATAGTAGGAGATGGGATGGACCAGCCACTCTAAAACAACATCAGATTAATAGTAGGAGATGGGATGGACCAGCCACTCTAAAACAACATCAGATTAATAGTAGGAGATGGGATGCACCAGCCACTCTAAAACAACATCAGATTAATAGTAGGAGATGGGATGGACCAGCCACTCTAAAACAACATCAGTTTAATAGTAGGAGATGGGATGGACCAGCCACTCTAAAACAACATCAGGTAGGAGATGGGATGGACCAGCCACTCTAAAACAACATCAGTTTAATAGTAGGAGATGGGATGGACCAGCCACTCTAAAACAACATCAGGTAGGAGATGGGATGCACCAGCCACTCTAAAACAACATCAGATTAATGGTAGGAGATGGGATGGACCAGCCACTCTAAAACAACATCAGGTAGGAGATGGGATGGACCAGCCACTCTAAAACAACATCAGATTAATGGTAGGAGATGGGATGGACCAGCCACTCTAAAACAACATCAGATTAATAGTAGGAGATGGGATGCACCAGCCACTCTAAAACATTATCAGATTAATAGTAGGAGATGGGATGCACCAGCCACTCTAAAACAACATCAGATTAATGGTAGGAGATGGGATGGACCAGCCACTCTAAAACAACATCAGATTAATAGTAGGAGATGGGATGCACCAGCCACTCTAAAACAACATCAGATTAATAGTAGGAGATGGGATGGACCAGCCACTCTAAAACAACATCAGGTAGGAGATGGGATGGACCAGCCACTCTAAAACAACATCAGATTATTAGTAGGAGATGGGATGGACCAGCCACTCTAAAACAACATCAGATTAATAGTAGGAGATGGGATGGACCAGCAACTCTAAAACTACATCAGTTTAATTGTAGGAGATGGGATGCACCAGCCACTCTAAAACAACATCAGGTAGGAGATGGGATGGACCAGCCACTCTAAAACAACATCAGATTATTAGTAGGAGATGGGATGGACCAGCCACTCTAAAACAACATCAGATTAATGGTAGGAGATGGGATGGACCAGCCACTCTAAAACAACATCAGATTAATAGAAGGAGATGGGATGCACCAGCCACTCTAAAACAACATCAGGTAGGAGATGGGATGGACCAGCCACTCTAAAACAACATCAGATTAATGGTAGGAGATGGGATGGACCAGCCACTCTAAAACAACATCAGATTAATAGTAGGAGATGGGATACACCAGCCACTCTAAAACAACATCAGGTAGGAGATGGGATGGACCAGCCACTCTAAAACAACATCAGATTAATAGTAGGAGATGGGATGGACCAGCCACTCTAAAACAACATCAGATTAATAGTAGGAGATGGGATGGACCAGCCACTCTAAAACAACATCAGATTATTAGTAGGAGATGGGATGCACCAGCCACTCTAAAACAACATCAGATCAATGGTAGGAACTGGGATGGACCAGCCACTCTAAAACAACATCAGATTAATAGTAGGAGATGGGATACACCAGCCACTCTAAAACAACATCAGGTAGGAGATGGGATGGACCAGCCACTCTAAAACAACATCAGATTAATGGTAGGAGATGGGATGGACCAGCCACTCTAAAACAACATCAGATTAATGGTAGGAGATGGGATGCACCAGCCACTCTAAAACAACATCAGATTAATGGTAGGAGATGGGATGCACCAGCCACTCTAAAACAACATCAGATTAATAGTAGGAGATGGGATGCACCAGCCACTCTAAAACAACATCAGATCAATGGTAGGAACTGGGATGGACCAGCCACTCTAAAACAACATCAGATTAATAGTAGGAGATGGGATACACCAGCCACTCTAAAACAACATCAGGTAGGAGATGGGATGGACCAGCCACTCTAAAACAACATCAGATTAATGGTAGGAGATGGGATGGACCAGCCACTCTAAAACAACATCAGATTAATAGTAGGAGATGGGATGGACCAGCCACTCTAAAACAACATCAGATTAATAGTAGGAGATGGGATGGACCAGCCACTATAAAACAACATCAGATTATTAGTAGGAGATGGGATGCACCAGCCACTCTAAAACAACATCAGATTAATAGTAGGAGATGGGATGGACCAGCCACTCTAAAACAACATCAGGTAGGAGATGGGATGGACCAGCCACTCTAAAACAACATCAGATTAATAGTAGGAGATGGGATGGACCAGCCACTCTAAAACAACATCAAGTAGGAGATGGGATGGACCAGCCACTCTAAAACAACATCAGATTAATGGTAGGAGATGGGATGGACCAGCCACTCTAAAACAACATCAGACTAATAGTAGGAGATAGGATCCACCAGCCACTCTAAAAAAACATCAGATTATTAGTAGGAGATGGGATGCACCAGCCACTCTAAAACAACATCAGATTAATAGTAGGAGATGGGATGGACCAGCCACTCTAAAACAACATCAGATTATTAGTAGGAGATGGGATGGACCAGCCACTCTAAAACAACATCAGATTAATAGTAGGAGATGGGATGCACCAGCCACTCTAAAACAACATCAGATTATTAGTAGGAGATGAGATGCACCAGCCACTCTAAAACAACATCAGATTAATAGTAGGAGATGGGATGCACCAGCCACTCTAAAACAACATCAGATTAATAGTAGGAGATGGGATGGACCAGCCACTCTAAAACAACATCAGATTAATAGTAGGAGATGGGATGGACCAGCCACTCTAAAACAACATCAGATTAATGGTAGGAGATGGGATGGACCAGCCACTCTAAAACAACATCAGATTAATAGTAGGAGATGGGATGCACCAGCCACTCTAAAACAACATCAGATTAATAGTAGGAGATGGGATGGACCAGCCACTCTAAAACAACATCAGGTAGGAGATGGGATGGACCAGCCACTCTAAAACAACATCAGATTATTAGTAGGAGATGGGATGGACCAGCCACTCTAAAACAACATCAGATTAATAGTAGGAGATGGGATGGACCAGCAACTCTAAAACTACATCAGTTTAATTGTAGGAGATGGGATGGACCAGCCACTCTAAAACAACATCAGATTAATGGTAGGAGATGGGATGCACCAGCCACTCTAAAACAACATCAGATTAATGGTAGGAGATGGGATGGACCAGCCACTCTAAAACAACATCAGATTAATGGTAGGAGATGGGATGGACCAGCCACTCTAAAACAACATCAGATTAATGGTAGGAGATGGGATGGACCAGCCACTCTAAAACAACATCAGGTAGGAGATGGGATGCACCAGCCACTCTAAAACAACATCAGGTAGGAGATGGGATGGACCAGCCACTCTAAAACAACATCAGATTAATAGTAGGAGATGGGATGCACCAGCCACTCTAAAACAACATCAGATTAATAGTAGGAGATGGGATGGACCAGCCACTCTAAAACAACATCAGATTAATAGTAGGAGATGGGATGCACCAGCCACTCTAAAACAACATCAGGTAGGAGATGGGATGCACCAGCCACTCTAAAACAACATCAGATTAATGGTAGGAGATGGGATGCACCAGCCACTCTAAAACAACATCAGATTAATGGTAGGAGATGGGATGGACCAGCCACTCTAAAACAACATCAGATTAATAGTAGGAGATGGGATGGACCAGCCACTCTAAAACAACATCAGGTAGGAGATGGGATGGACCAGCCACTCTAAAACAACATCAGTTTAATAGTAGGAGATGGGATGCACCAGCCACTCTAAAACAACATCAGTTTAATAGTAGGAGATGGGATGGACCAGCCACTCTAAAACAACATCAGTTTAATAGTAGGAGATGGGATGGACCAGCCACTCTAAAACAACATCAGGTAGGAGATGGGATGGACCAGCCACTCTAAAACAACATCAGATTAATAGTAGCAGATAGGATGCACCAGCCACTCTAAAACAACATCAGGTAGGAGATGGGATGGACCAGCCACTCTAAAACAACATCAGATTAATGGTAGGAGATGGGATGGACCAGCCACTCTAAAACAACATCAGATTATTAGTAGGAGATGGGATGCACCAGCCACTCTAAAACAACATCCGATTATTAGTAGGAGATGGGATGGACCAGCCACTCTAAAACAACATGAGATTAATAGTAGGAGATGGGATGGACCAGCCACTCTAAAACAACATCAGATTAATAGTAGGAGATGGGATGCACCAGCCACTCTAAAACAACATCAGATTAATAGTAGGAGATGGGATGGACCAGCCACTCTAAAAAAACATCAGGTAGGAGATGGGATGGACCAGCCACTCTAAAACAACATCAGATTAATGGTAGGAGATGGGATGGACCAGCCACTCTAAAACAACATCAGATTAATGGTAGGAGATGGGATGCACCAGCCACTCTAAAACAACATCAGATTAATGGTAGGAGATGGGATGCACCAGCCACTCTAAAACAACATCAGATTCATGGTAGGAGATGGGATGCACCAGCCACTCTAAAACAACATCAGATTAATGGTAGGAGATGGGATGCACCAGCCACTCTAAAACAACATCAGATTAATGGTAGGAGATGGGATGCACCAGCCACTCTAAAACAACATCAGATTAATAGTAGGAGATGGGATGGACCAGCCACTCTAAAACAACATCAGATTAATAGTAGGAGATGGGATGGACCAGCAACTCTAAAACAACATCAGTTTAATTGTAGGAGATGGGATGCACCTGCCACTCTAAAACAACATCAGGTAGATGGGATGGACCAGCCACTCTAAAACAACATCAGATTATTAGTAGGAGATGGGATGGACCAGCCACTCTAAAACAACATCAGATTAATGGTAGGAGATGGGATGGACCAGCCACTCTAAAACAACATCAGATTAATAGTAGGAGATGGGATGCACCAGCCACTCTAAAACAACATCAGGTAGGAGATGGGATGCACCAGCCACTCTAAAACAACATCAGATTAATAGTAGGAGATGGGATGGACCAGCCACTCTAAAACAACATCAGATTAATAGTAGGAGATGGGATGCACCAGCCACTCTAAAACAACATCAGATTAATAGTAGGAGATGGGATGGACCAGCCACTCTAAAACAACATCAGATTAATAGTAGGAGATGGGATGGACCAGCCACTCTAAAACAACATCAGGTAGGAGATGGGATGCACCAGCCACTCTAAAACAACATCAGATTAATGGTAGGAGATGGGATGGACCAGCCACTCTAAAACAACATCAGATTAATAGTAGGAGATGGGATGCACCAGCCACTCTAAAACAACATCAGATTAATAGTAGGAGATGGGATGGACCAGCCACTCTAAAACAACATCAGATTAATAGTAGGAGATGGGATGCACCAGCCACTCTAAAACATTATCAGATTAATAGTAGGAGATGGGATGGACCAGCCACTCTAAAACAACATCAGGTAGGAGATGGGATGGACCAGCCACTCTAAAACAACATCAGGTAGGAGATGGGATGGACCAGCCACTCTAAAACAACATCAGATTAATTGTAGCAGATAGGATGCACCAGCCACTCTAAAACAACATCAGATTAATGGTAGGAGATGGGATGCACCAGCCACTCTAAAACAACATCAGATTAATGGTAGGAGATGGGATGCACCAGCCACTCTAAAACAACATCAGATTAATAGTAGGAGATGGGATGCACCAGCCACTCTAAAACAACATCAGATTAATAGTAGGAGATGGGATGCACCAGCCACTCTAAAACAACATCAGATTATTAGTAGGAGATGGGATGCACCAGCCACTCTAAAACAACATCAGATTAATAGTAGGAGATGGGATGCACCAGCCACTCTAAAACAACATCAGATTAATAGTAGGAGATGGGATGGACCAGCCACTCTAAAACAACATCAGATTAATAGTAGGAGATGGGATGGACCAGCCACTCTAAAACAACATCAGGTAGGAGATGGGATGCGCCAGCCACTCTAAAACAACATCAGATTAATGGTAGGAGATGGGATGGACCAGCCACTCTAAAACAACATCAGATTAATAGTAGGAGATGGGATGCACCAGCCACTCTAAAACAACATCAGATTAATAGTAGGAGATGGGATGGACCAGCCACTCTAAAACAACATCAGTTTAATAGTAGGAGATGGGATGGACCAGCCACTCTAAAACAACATCAGGTAGGAGATGGGATGGACCAGCCACTCTAAAACAACATCAGATTAATGGTAGGAGATGGGATGGACCAGCCACTCTAAAACAACATCAGATTAATAGTAGGAGATGGGATGCACCAGCCACTCTAAAACAACATCAGGTAGGAGATGGGATGGACCAGCCACTCTAAAACAACATCAGGTAGGAGATGGGATGGACCAGCCACTCTAAAACAACATCAGATTATTAGTAGGAGATGGGATGGACCAGCCACTCTAAAACAACATCAGATTAAACTAGGGGGGGCGCCATTTCGACTTTGTAAAAATTCGTTCCCAAATTAAACTGCCTCGTACTCAATTCTTGCTCGTACAATATGCATAGTATTATTACTATTGGATAGAAAACACTCTCTAGTTTCTAAAACCGTTTGAATTATTTCTCTGAGTGAAACAGAACTCATTCTGCAGCACATTTCCTGTCAGGGAGTAAGATTTCAGAAATCGAGGTCCCTGTTCTGAGGTCAGTTTATAAGTCCCCATGTAAGCCATCGGGCTACATGCACTGCATACGCCTTCCTCTAGATGTCAGTAAGCGGGGAGAATTTGAATGGAGTGGATTGCGCAATCTGGGGCCCTATATAAGACCGTGGAACGGAAGTACCGTTCTTTTCAGCGGGGCGCATGGCGCATCAGGGACATCACAATGGCCTCCTGCAAAGCTTTCGTTTTAGCAGTTCTGTATCTCCGGTCATGTTTTTATTCGTTATAGTTGTTAAAGACATCATAAGGTAGTTAATTTAAACCGACTTATAGCAGTTTATATCAGTTTATTGCGATTTTCCTGGATTTCTTTGTGATGCGCTTTCACGAGTTGGACACCTCTCCAGTGGGTGGCTATCGTTAGCTGCTATTTCCACATGAGAAGAGGACATCTTTCAACCAAAAGACGATTGTTCTGGAGAAAGGACACCTTGCCCAAGATTCTGATGGAAGCTCGGCAAATAGTAAGCAATCTTTATGTTGTTAATTCGTATTTATGTTGACAAATGTCAAATAATAATTCCGCCTTGAATTTCGGTGCGGTCTCGCTTTAGCGCACGCTGTATGCTGAAGTAACGTTAATTTTAAAAATGTAACACAGCGATTGCATTAAGAACTAATTTGTCTTTCATTTGCTGTCCAACTTGTATTTTTTAGTCAAGTTTATGAATAGTTTTCGATTAGAATAGGTGCCTCTCCAAGATGGCGCCAGACAGATTGCTTGAAGTTTTGGCCACTAATCACATTGTATAACCACGATTTGTGCCGCTAAATATGCACATTTTCGAACAAACTCTATATGCATTGTGTAATATGATGTTATAGGACTGTCATCTGAAGAATTCTGAGAAGGTTAGTGAAAAAATTAATATATTTTGGTGGTTTATACGTTATCGCTATTTTTGGCTTGAATCAATGCTGTTGTGATGTTTGCTATTGTGGTAAGCTAATATAACGCTATATTGTGTTTTCGCTGTAAAACACTTAGAAAATCTGAAATATTGGCTGGATTCACAAGATCTGTGTCTTTCATTTGCTGTACGCTGTGTATTTTTAAGAAATGTTTTATGATGAGTAATTAGGTAATACACGATGGTCTCTGTAGTTATTCTAGTCGCTTTGGTGAGAGTTGCTGCAATGGTAAACTATGATTTATACCTGAAATATGCACATTTTTCTAACAAAACATATGCTATACAATAAATATGTTATCAGACTGTCATCTGATGAAGTTGTTTCTTGGTTAGTGGCTATTTATATCTTTATTTGGTCGAATTTGTGATAGCTACTGATGCAGTAAAAAAATGGTGGAGTAAGAAAAGTGGTGTCTTTTGCTAACGTGGTTAGCTAATAGATTTACATATTGTGTCTTCCCTGTAAAACATTTTAAAAATCAGAAATGATGGCTGGATTCACAAGATGTGTATCTTTCATCTGGTGTCTTGGACTTGTGATTTAATGATATTTAGATGCTAGTATTTACTTGTGACGCTATGCTAGGCTATGCTAGTCAGCTTTTTTACTGATGGGGGTGCTCCCGGATCCGGGTTTGGGAGGAATTAGAGGTTAATAGTAGGAGATGGGATGGACCAGCCACTCTAAAACAACATCAGATTAATGGTAGGAGATGGGATGGACCAGCCACTCTAAAACAACATCAGATTAATAGTAGGAGATGGGATGCGCCAGCCACTCTAAAACAACATCAGGTAGGAGATGGGATGCACCAGCCACTCTAAAACAACATCAGGTAGGAGATGGGATGCACCAGCCACTCTAAAACAACATCAGATTAATAGTAGGAGATGGGATGCACCAGCCACTCTAAAACAATATCAGATTAATGGTAGGAGATGGGATGCACCAGCCACTCTAAAACAACATCAGATTATTAGTAGGAGATGGGATGGACCAGCCACTCTAAAACAACATCAGATTAATGGTAGGAGATGGGATGCACCAGCCACTCTAAAACAACATCAGATTATTAGTAGGAGATGGGATGCACCAGCCACTCTAAAACAACATCAGATTAATGGTAGGAGATGGGATGCACCAGCCACTCTAAAACAACATCAGATTAATGGTAGGAGATGGGATGCACCAGCCACTCTAAAACAACATCAGATTAATGGTAGGAGATGGGATGCACCAGCCACTCTAAAACAACATCAGATTAATGGTAGGAGATGGGATGCACCAGCCACTCTAAAACAACATCAGATTATTAGTAGGAGATGGGATGCACCAGCCACTCTAAAACAACATCAGATTAATAGTAGGAGATGGGATGGACCAGCCACTCTAAAACAACATCAGATTAATGGTAGGAGATGGGATGCACCAGCCACTCTAAAACAACATCAGATTATTAGTAGGAGATGGGATGCACCAGCCACTCTAAAACAACATCAGATTAATAGTAGGAGATGGGATGCACCAGCCACTCTAAAACAACATCAGATTAATAGTAGGAGATGGGATGGACCAGCCACTCTAAAACAACATCAGTTTAATAGTAGGAGATGGGATGGACCAGCCACTCTAAAACAACATCAGATTAATAGTAGGAGATGGGATGCACCAGCCACTCTAAAACAACATCAGATTAATAGTAGGAGATGGGATGCATTAGCCACTCTAAAACAACATCAGATTAATAGTAGGAGATGGGATGGACCAGCCACTCTAAAACAACATCAGATTAATAGTAGGAGATGGGATGGACCAGCCACTCTAAAACAACATCAGATTAATGGTAGGAGATGGGATGCACCAGCCACTCTAAAACAACATCAGATTAATAGTAGGAGATGGGATGCACCAACCACTCTCACAATCAATATACCACCATGCCATAGGCAGAGATCGTACAGTATGATAAACACATGGATAATAGATTGCTCATTTTCCCCAGAAGACATGGTACACAGTAGGGGAGGACTCTGGAGCACCAGAGATATCATATGTTATTCAGTGTCACAGCAGTGAGCATTGGTAGTGCTTTTCATGTTGATGTATTTATGGACCCCCCTGACCAAAATACAGATGGTAATCTTCTGCTCATCCACCGTGAGAGCCAGGCATGATGCTTTCACCTGTGAACAGAAGTTTCCCACTCTCCTAAAGCACTCAATGGGCCACAACAGTTAAATTAACCTTAACTGAACCTAAACTAACTTCGAGATCCATGAGATCTTAAACTATTCCACATTTATTGCAATTACCAAATGTTTTCCAAAAGTGTTTGCTGGCTGCACTGACTACTCACTAGACTACATTTACATTACATTTTAGTCATTTAGCAGACGCTCTTATCCAGAGCGCATACATTTTAACATACTGAGACAAGGATATCCCTACCGGCCAAACCCTCCTTAACGACGCTATGCCAATTGTGCGTCGCCCCACGGACCTCCCGGTTGCGGCCGGCTGCGACAGAGCCTGGGCGCGAACCCAGCCCAGCCTGGGCGCGAACCCAGAGACTCTGGTGGCGCAGCTAGCACTGCGATGCAGTGCCCTTAGACCACTGCGCCACCCGGGAGACTATAAACACACTATATACACACGCTGCACTCACACAAAACCCACACAAACAGAGAGCATTCGGGAAAGGATTCAGACCCCTTGACTTTTTCCACATTTTGTTAAGTTATAGATTTTAAAGATTCTAAGCGATCTACACACAATACCCCATAATGACAAAGTGAAAACAGGTTTTTAGAAATGTTTCAAAATGTATCAAAAATAAAAAACAGAAATACCTTATTTACATAAGTATTCAGACCCTTTGCTATGAGACTCGGAATTGAGCTCAGGTGCATCCTGTTTCCGTTGATCATCCTTGAGATCTTTCTACAACTTGATTTGAACATCTTGGCCATGTTCTGTTATAATCTCCACCTGGCACAGCCAGAAGAGGACTGGCCACCCCTCATAGCATGGTTCTTCTCTAGAATTCTTCCTAGGTTCTGGTCCTTCTAGGGAGTTTTTCCTAGCCACCGTGCTTCTACACCTGCATTACTTGCTGTTTGGGGTTTTAGGCTGGGTTTCTGTACAGCACTTTGTGACATCAGCTGATGTAAGAAGGGCTTTATAAATACATTTGATTGACATTTGATTGAATTGGAGTTCACCTGTGATAAATTCAATTGATTGGACATGATTTGAAAAGGCACACACCTGTCTATATACGGTCCCACAGTTGACAGCGCATGTCAGAGAAAAAACCAAGCCATGAGGTCAAAGGAATTGTCTGTAAAGCGCCGAGACAGATCTGGGGGTACAGATCTGGGGGTACTAAAAAAATGATGCAGCATTGAAGATCCAAGAACACAGTGGCCATCATTCTTAAATGAAGAAGTTTGGAACCACCAAGACTCTTCCTAGAGCTGGCCACTGGCCAAACTGAGTAATCGGGGAGCTGACCAAGAACCCGATGGTCACTTTGAAAGAGCTCCAGAGTTCCTCTGTGGGGATGGGAGAACCTTTCAGAAGGAAAACCATCTCTGCAGCACTGCACCAATCAGGCCTTTATGGTAGCGTGGCCAGATGGAAGCCACTCCTCAGTAAAAGGCACATGACAGCCTACTTGGAGTTTGCCAAAAGGCACCTAAAGACTCTCAGACCGATGAGAAACAAGATTCTCTGGTCTGATGAAACCAAGATTGAACTCTTTGGCCTGAATGCCAAGCATCACGTGTGAAGGAAACCTGACACCATCCATACGGAGAAGCATGGTGGTGGCAGCATCATGCTGTGAGGATGTTTTTCAGCGGCAGGGACTGGGAGACTAGTCAGGATCGAGGGAAAGATGAACGGAGCAAAGTACAGAGAGATCCTTGATTAAAACCTGCTCCAGAGCGCTCAGGACCTCAGACTGGGGTGAATGTTCACCTTCCAACAGCACAACAACCCTAAGCACACAACCAAGACAACACAGGAGTGGCTTCGGGACAAGTCCCTGAATGTCCTTGAGTGGCCCAGCCTGGGCCCAGCCTGACAGAGCTTGAGAGGATCTGAAGAATGGGTTAAACTCCCCAAATTTAGGTGAGCCAAGCTTGTGGCATCATACCCAAGAAAATTCAAGGCTGTAATCGCTGCCAAAGTTGCTTCAACAAAGTACTGAGTAAAGGGTCTGAATACTTATGTAAATGTGATACATGTCTAGTGCCTTGCAAAAGTATTCTTACCCCTTGGCATTTCTCCTATTTTGTTGCAGTACAACCTGTAATTTTTTATTTGAATTTCTTGTAATGGACATACACAAAATAGTCCAAATTGGTGAAGTGAAATGGAAAAAATTACTTGTATAAAAAATAAATAAAAAATACTAAACGGAAAAGTGGTGCGTGCATATGTATTCACCCCCTTTGCTATGAAGCACCTAAATAAGATCTGGTGCAACCAATTACCTTCAGAAGTCACATAATTGGTTAAATAAAGTCCACCTGTGTGCAATCTAAGTGTCACATGATCTCAGTATATATACACCTGTTCTGAAAAGCCCCAGAGTCAGCAACAGCACTAAGCAAGTGGCACCACCAAGCAAGCGGCACCATGAAGACCAAGGAGCTCTCCAAACAGGTCAGGGACAAAGTTGTGGACAAGTACAGATCAGGGATGGGTTATAAAAAAATATCTGAAACTTTGAACATCCCACAGAGCACCATTATTAATCCATTATTAAAAAATGGAAAGAATATGGCACCACAACAAACCTGCCAAGAGAGGGCAGCCCACCAAAACTCACGGACCAGGCAAGGAGGGCAATAATCAGAGAGGCAACAAAGAGACCAAAGATAACCCTGAAGGAGCTGCAAAGCTCCACAGCGGAGATTGGAGTATTTGTCCATAGGACCACTTTAAGCCGTACACTCCACAGACCAGGGCATTACGCAAGAGTGGCCAGAAAAAAGCCATTGCTTAAAGAAAAAAAAAGAAAACACGTTTGGTGTTTGCCAAAAGGCATGTGGGAGACTCCCCAAACATATGGAAGAAGGTACTTTGGTCTGGTGAGACTAAAATGTAGCTTTTTTGGCCATCAAGGAAAATGCTATGTCTGGCGCAAACCCAACACCTCTCATCACCCCGCGACCACCATCCTGTGGGGATGTTTTTCATCAGCAGGGACTGGGAAACTGGTCAGAATTGAAGGAATGATGGATGAGGGAAACCTGTTTCAGTCTTCCAGAGATTTGAAACTGGGATTTGAGACCTTCCAGCAAGACAATGACCCTAAGCATACAGCTAAATCCAATTGAAAATCTGTGGTATGACTTCAAGATTGTTGTACACCAGCGGAACCCATCCAACTTGAAGGAGCTGGAACAGTTTTGCCTTGAAGAATGGGAAAAAATCAGAGTGGCTAGATGTGCCAAGCTTATAGAGACATACCCCAAGAGACTTGCAGCTGTAATTGCTGCAAAAGGTGGCTCTACAAAGTATTGACTTTGGGGGGGTGAATAGTTATGGACGCTCAAGTTTTCTGTTCTTTTGTCTTGTTTGTTTAACAGGAAAAAATATTTTGCATCTTCAAAGTGGTAGGCATGTTGTGTAAATCAAATTATACAAACCCACAAAAAAACTTTTGCAATTATGTTAGCACAGCTGAAAACTGTTGTCCTGATTAAAGAAGCAATAAATCTGGCCTTCTTTAGACTGGTTGAGTATCTGGAGCATCAGCATTTGCGAGTTTGATTACAGGCTCAAAATGGCCAGAAACAAAGAACTTTCTTCTGAAACTCGTCAGTCTATTCTTGTTCTGAGAAATGAGGGCTATTCCATGTGAGAAATTGCCAAGAAACTGAAGATCTCATACAATGCTGTGTACTACTCCCTTCACAGAACAGCACAAACTGGCACTAACCAGAATAGAAAGAGGAATGGGAGGCCCCGGTGCACAACTGAGCAAGAGGACAAGTACATTAGAGTGTCTAGTTTGAGAAACAGACACCTCACAAGTCCTCAACTGGCAGCTTCATTAAATAGTACCCACAAAACTCCAGTCTCAACGTCAACAGTGAAGAGGCGACTCCGGGATGCTGGCCTGATAAGGGGCCTCTGTACGCCTATGTAGATATTGCATATAAAAATCTGCCGTTTCCAGCTACAATAGTCATTTACAACATTAGCAATGTCTACAGTTGATACTGCTCTTCCATGCTGAAGGACTTGCTGAATGACTTGGATGATCCATGTGAAAAAAAATTGAAAAATGCTGACAACAGCATCTACAGTACATCTGTTTATATGCAACCATCTCAAACGTATGTTATTCCATCTTGTTTTTGGGGAATTTCAGAATTTTCCCAGTTGAATATTTCATGAAAAATGTGTCCTCAAAAAGAGCAGGATGGAAAGGTGGGCCACGGAGAGGGCATCAGCTGCTGCTTATTATGGACAGACACTGGGGAGAGGCACAATCTACAGCTTTTGGGCTTGCTGTTTGGATGCCAACCATGCACATTTTAGTTATTATATAATTAGCCGTGATAAACTTTGAATGTGATTTCATAGTGGCTTGGTCTTGTGTATATTTATATCTTGGCGCCATGGCGACAGCTGATTGACAAGTACACTACCCGTCCAAATGCCTGACGTCCACGTCTCATCATGTACAGATTCAAACTACAGGCCAGATTCCGTCAAAGCACCGATAGCTAGGTTTATGCAATATTGTTGTTTACACGACTACAGTGCATAGACATCTTATTCTAAAAACGAGAAGCATCTACCTGTGCTAAAAGAAAATGTTTGTCAATATTATGTGACATGGAGGGGGTTGTTGAAGGAAAGGTGTTGAACAGGCATCATCAGAGTCAGTTCACACGTCGAAAATAACTGTCACAACGTATGGCAAATACATGTGACATCTCTATTCTAGCACAAGTTTACAGTTCTTTTGTAATTTAAAAAGTTATGAGCTTTGGTTTTACCTTCAAACTTTGTGAAAGCTAACTCCCTGGAAGTAAATAAAATACCACAGTGTTTAATTTTCTTCAGACCTGAAGTTAACCTCATGCATATGATATGCTGCTTATTACTATGCTCCCCTGCTGGGCTGGCCCCAGGTATTAAGAATGTTTTAATCCATAATCTACAAATTCATATAGTCCCTGTGCTGGTTACAGTTCTCGTGAATACGAGCAAGGTGGGAATATCCCTGCACTGTTTCTATCTTCCTTCCTGTGAGCAAAAGCACTTTAGTGTCGTCTGTCTTATTGTTGTTTATGACTAATGAAATAAGACTCTCCAAACCTGCTCTGTGCCCCAAATCATTTCATGCTCAGCGTAGGGCGACTATTAAAGATAATCAAAGTCTGATAAGGCAGCATTACCAACCGTTTCACAGTTTGGGTTCCAGATGAACTATGGCAATGAGCTTTGGCAGGATTGATGGGGCGTGAGGCCAGGAGTGACAGAGCGCTCAACACCTCTGTAGCGCCCGCCCACGCCCGGGCTCCACGGCAAGGGGGAAATCAAATCTGCAGCGCGGTGAGACGGCAAAGGCCTGCACTTATTGCCCGCGCACCCAGGGGTCGAGAGTAGACCTAGTTACTGGCACCACGATGATGTCAGACAGGCTGGCCTTGTTTACCTACTGTATGTTCTAATCTATGCTGTCTGGATCCTCTAAGCAGCCATATCACACTGGCTATGTATTTCTACACACATCACATTTCGTAACGCTTCTCCTGAGGTTACAAGGATGTACAGTAGTTGATGCAATTGATTAGCATACCAACAAAAGGTTATAAGACTTCATATAGGCCCAACTGAGGCTATGTGACCTCAGCATGTTGTTAGCATGTAGTTTCTTTGGCATTCAACAGCCAGAGTAAAGGGTAAAGATTATTCTAGAGACTATGCGCTCCAGGACAAATCCACTGTCATATCACTATTCTGATGTACAAGCATAATGTGCTGTATCTTCCATTTCCAAGCTTGGTGAAGATATACTGTATCTGCTCAGACCTTACCAATACATGTCTAATTGAGGAGTATAATCAGCTAGTACAGTGATTCTCAAACCTGGTCCTGGAGACCCAAAGGGGGACACGTTGTAGTTTTTGCACTAGCACTACACAGCTGATTCAAATGATCAACTCATCATCAATCTTTGATGATTTGAATGTGTGTAATGCTAGGGCAAAAACTGAAATGTGTCCCCCTTTGGGTCCCCAGGACCAGGATTGAGAACCACTGAGCTAGTAGTTTGAAAAGCCTTGTTACTTCGCTAAAACCACAACTGATAGGTGAAATTCATGAAAGTTGTAAACAACTTCATCATCCCAAAACTTCAAACAATTTACCACTTCAAGTGTCAAAACCTGCAAGAAATGGGAGTGCAGATGTTTATTTTATTCAATGTGAAAAAGAGATGAAAGCTGTGTGATCCCGTTCTTTGATCACATATCTGAAAGTGTGACAGCAAGTGTCTTGCGTTAGTTTTGGACTGATAGACATGCATTAAAGGCTATGACTCACAACCTAACACATAGCAGAGAAATAGTCCTTGATTAGCTAAGCCAATAACGTGAACTATACATGAAGTCAGTTAACAGTGTACTAAATGAAACAAAAATATGTCCTTAACAACCTTGGCCAAGTTTAAAGAGGTATTTGAGGTGAATTCATTTCCCCCAATGTCTTCACAATGCATATCCCCTTCAAGTTATCCTACATTATCAATATTGTAATAGTTCTAAGCATAAATTAAGCATAGTTGTTAGTACGTTTCTAGCTTGGGAGGAGTGTGTCTGTGTTTTATTCTAGTCAAAGAAAAAGGGTCGATATCATGATGTTCAGCCTCCAGGTTCACATTACAAAAAAAACACCCTGTTGACAGGGTGGTTTTCGACTACTGTCACCTTAAGTCGAGGAGAAACATGACTCTAAAGCCTAAAGGGGTTCCCTCTCTGATCATAACCCCCTCCCCCCACCTCCTCCAACGTCATTCCTGCCAGCTGCCCCTCACTATCTGTCAGCAGCAGGAGTGACAGACAGCACTGACAGGTCCAGGCCTGATGATGGTGGTGCTTTCTGGTCTACAGACAACATGCTCACACCCAGTTCAATACAGGATCATGCTGCCTCTGAACAACACTGGGTCTTGGCATGGCATTTCTTATTACAAGCCCTTAAACTGCAGAGACAGAGGAAAGCACCGAAAGACATAATATATCCCCACCCACTGTCCACTTGAGTATGATCCACTACTTTGAAAATGCACGTCCACAGTATTGGTCGGTGTAGCTATTGTCCTTGCTGCTACCTCGTACCATGTGAAGCCATGGGCCCTGGGCTCTTTCACTCCAGCATGAACTGGATCTTTCCTGAGGTTAGGGTCCGTGGTTGGGTGTTGCATGTCTCCTCCAATGCCCGTCCGCTGCCCCGAGGCCCCCTGAGTCAACCAGCTGTGACAGCTGAGTCACTTCTACAGGGTTCAGACACTCTCCCAGGTATGTGTGTGTGTGTGTGTGTGTGTGTTCGTGTGTGACGCATGCATAAATGAGTGGGTCAAACGTGTATATTTTGTAGTGTTTGTGATGCTTGTGAATGTCTTCTTTTAACCTTGTCTAAATAACCAGGGTCTACATGTTGTTATGAACCCAAGCCATATTCCAGAAGTAGCCAAGATTTTCTAAGATCTTTGACAGGCCAGTAGCATACCACACTGTATCCCGCTGCTGGATTGCCTCTGAAGATTGCCTCTGGGTTGGTCCCTGGTTGGGAGACCAGATGCTGCTGGAAGTGGTGTTGAAGGGCCAGTAGGAGGCACTCTTTTCTCATCTCAAAAAAAATATCCCAATGCCCCAGGGCAGTGACTGGGGTCATTGCCCTATGTAGTGTGCCGTCTTTCCGATGGGACGTTAAACGGGTGTCTTGGCTCTCTGTGGTCACAAAAGATCCTATGGCACTTATCGTACGAGTATAGGTATTAAGCCTGGTGTCCTGGCTTAACAGTCAGGCCCTCATAGCATCATGGCCACCTAATTATCCCCCAGCTTCCAATTGGCTCATTCATCCCTCTCCTCTTCCCTGTAACTATCCCCCAGGTTGTTGATGTAAATGACAATGTGTTCTCAGTCAACTAACCTGATAAAATAAGGGTTAAATAAAAAATAGAATGCGATCTAAGAGAAGAAACATAGGGATGCAGATGTTGTTGTCAGTGTGAATGGGTTGTGTCCGTCTGTCCCAGAGGAATGGAAGTGACTGCAGCTGTTATAGAGACAACTATATATTTATCAGGTACTGAAATATCATTCCATGTGACCATGTGCCCATGTAGCTGTACATCTACAGTAACTAAGTAGTTAAACAACATTACTTTATTATGAGTTGCAATACAGGATCAACACCTTAATCTAATGGAATCTCATCACTCAATGATTAATGCCTAAATAATGACCAAAACGTCACCAGTCGACTGGTGTACAGGAACTGAGAATAAACAGCATAAGCCCCCACTCTGATATGACACACTGACACTCATTCAAGCTATTCCTATGAACATGTGACTTTGCTGATAACTACTTTATTGAGGGAATATGTACTTGCTACAATTGTGATATGTAGTTGTCTCACCGAGCTATCTTAAGATGAATGCACTTCATTTGGTTCACCATGCAGGATCAGTCTGTCAAGGGGAATGGAAGTGACTGGGCCGTCAGGCAGTGTCTCGTACAACAGGCAGGGGGTGAATGACCTGCCTGTCCTCCATCCTTCCCTCCCTGACTCTGACTGTTACAATGACTTTGGAAAGTATTCAGACATCTTGGCTTTTTCCACATTTTGTTACGTTACAGCCTTATTCTAAAATGTATTAAATGAAAAAGAATCCTCGTCAATCTACACACAACACCCCATAGTGACAAAGCAAAAACAGTTTTTTGAATTGTTTGCAAATATATTACAAATAAAAAAACAGATATACCTTATTTACATAATTATTCAGCCCCTTTGTTATGAGACTTGAAATTGAGCTCAAGTGCATCCTGTTTCCATTGATCATCCTTGAGATATTTCTACAACTTGATTGGAGTCCAAATGTGGTCAATTCAATTGATTGGACATTATTTGGAAAGACACACACCTGTCTACATAAGGCCCCACAGTTGACAATGCATGTCACAGCAAAAACCAAGCCATGAGGTTGAAGGAATTGTCGTAGAGCTCCGAGACAGGATTGTGTCGAGGGACAGATCTGGGGAAGGGTACCTTAAACATTTCTGCAGCATTGAAGGTCTTCAGGGAGGAGACCAATAACCCAATGGTCACTCTGACATAGCTCTAGAGTTCCTCTGTGGAGATGGGAGAACTTTCCAGAAGGACAACCATCTCTGCAGCACTCCACCAATCAGCCAGACGGAAACCACTCCTCAGTAAAAGGCACATGACAGCCCGCATGGAGTTCGCCAAAAGGCACCTAAAGACTCTCAGACCATGAGAAACAAGATTCTCTGGTCTGATGACACCAAGATTGAACCCTTTGGCCTGAATGCCAAGTGTCACGTACGGAGGAAACCTGGCACCATCCCTACAGTGAAGCATGGTGGCTGCAGCATCATGCTGTGGGAATGTTTTTCAGCGGCAGGGACTGGGAGACTAGTCAGGATCGAGGTAAAGATGAACAGAGCCAAGTACAGAGAAATATTTGATGAAAACCTGCTCCAGAGTGCACAGGACCTCAGACTGGGGCAAAGGTTCACCTTCCAACAGGACAACAACCCAAACCACAAATCCAAGACAACGCAGGAGTGGCTTCGGGACATGTCTCTGAGTGTCCTTGAGTGGCCCAGCCAGAGCCCGGACTTGAACATCTCTGGAGCAATCTGAAAATAGCTGTGCTGCAATGCTTCCCATCCAACCTGACAGAGCTTGAGAGGATCTGCAGAGAAGAATGGGAGAAACTCCCCAAATACAGGTGTTCCAAGCTTGTAGCGTCATACCCAAGAAGACTTGAGGCTGTAATCACTGCCAACGGTGCTTCAACAAAGTACTGATTAAAGGTTCTGAATACTTATGTAAATATGATATTTCAGTTTTACATTTTTTATAAATTAGTAAAATGTTCTAATAATCTGTTTTTCTTTGTCATTATGGGGTATTGTGTGTAGTTTGATGAGGAAAATAAACAATTTTATAAATTTTAGAATAAGACTGTAACGTAACAAAATGTGGAAAAAGTCAAGGGGTCTGAATGCTTTCCGAATGTACTGTATATAATAAGCCTTTCTCTCCAATCAAGGGCAGATTACAGGACGGCTATTTCCTGAAAGATGCAAATAAACTCAGTGTGCTCCTGAGTGTGCCGTGCATCACTCTTTGTCTGGGCTGTGTGCGTGTGCATGTGTGTTGGTTCTTCTATCCTTATGGGGACCTAAAATCCCCAAAAGTCCCCACAAGGATAGTAAAACAAGGAAAATTCTCCCTCATGGAGACAAAGGCTATTTAAAGCTTAGAGGTTACGTTTAAGGTCAGGGTTAAAAATAGAGTTAAAATTAGGATATGGGGTTAGTGGTTAGGTTTAGGATTATGGGTTAAGGTTAAAGTTATGGTAATGATTAGGGTTAGGGTAAATGTTAGGGTTAAGGTAAGTGTTAAGTTTAGGAGTTAGGGAAAATAGGATTATGAATGGAAATACATTTTTGGTCCTCACGAGGATAGAAGAACATAACGTGTGGGCGTGTGCATGTGTGTGTGTGCGTACATGCATCCATGCATCTGTGTGTAGAGTGTTGCTATATTTTTGGTGATGAATGAGAATGAGGAGATAGATCCTGTCCTCTCTCAGGTCCCATTTGACTTGAAGCTATTGTCATAAACACAGTTGATGGTTATCATACGCTGTCATAACTACTTACATGAGGCCATAAATGTCAATGGCAATCACTTGTGCACAACATTTAACTTTTTTTAAATCGACATTTTAGTAATTTAGCGGATGCTCTTATCCAGAACGACTTACAATTAGTGCATTCATCTTAAGATAGCTACAGTAGGTGAGACAACAACACATCACAATCGTAGCAAGGACATATTCCCTCAATAAAGTAATTATCAGAAAAATCACACGTTCCTTGGAATAGCTTGAGTGAGTGTCAGTGTGTCATATCAGAGCGGGGACTAATGCTGTTATTCTCACGTCACTCTACATGTCAACAGTTCCTGTACACCAGTCGGCTGGTGACGTTTTGGACATTATTTAGTTATTAATCATTGACTGATGAGATTCCATTAGATAAAGATTATGTCCTGTATTGCAACTCATAAGTTCCGCATAAGGACCTTGAAATAAACTCAAGATGTATAACTGGTTAATTACTGTAGATGTATGGATACATGGTCACACGGTCACATTGATGAGTTGATCTATGCAGAGTAGAGAGATAAAAAAACATTTCAGTTGCTGCAATATGACTTAAAAACAGCCGCAGGCATGATGATGAGTTTATTGCACTTTTTGTTTGTTTTCAGAGTGAAATGGAGTGCATTGACGTCACAGGGCCAAGATTAAGCAGTAACCGTTGACCAACCCTGACCTTTCAGCACAGATGTTGCTTTCACATAACATGTCTGTCTCCTTTGGACCAATAGGCACTGCAGCTGCTCTACATTCTATGACATCATCATGAAATGCCTGTATGTAGAATCCCAGGAGGCTGTACTGTAGAGTTCTGTCAGAACGCACAACAACAGGTCTGTCTGTTGCTTGGTGAGCTACATGTGGCCATGAGAAAACCCATTTTGCATAATTTGTTAGCTGTGTTCCAGCCAGGGAGATGGTTTGTATGATGTTGTTTTGGATCCGTGAGCGTAGCTATGAACCACAGAAAGTAGGCCTAGAAAAGAAGACATTTATCAAAGCAGTGACATGCTAGAGACAAATAAACAAATAAAGCAAATGCACCAACTGAAAGGAAGTAAGGATGAAAGTAAGGGATTATTTTTACAAACTCAGTAATAATTCTGTCGCTACTCTCTCTTGAACAAGACAACTTTCGTTTAGAAATCTTTCGCCACACAGAGAAATGTCAAGTTTATTTTCATCTTTGTAACCTTGTTATTATGTTTGAGATTTCATCTTGTCTGCGAGCATGTCTGAGGTGAAGGAGCGTTAAGGCCAGTCAGTGTATGTGATCTTATTTGGGAGCTGTGAGAGAAGCTCTGCAATGACACCACTATGATGTAAAGATTATTGGAGCTTCACAGTACACTTCTCGGTTTCTCCAATGAGCCTTGGCAAGGCAGACACTGTGCCCTGGCCCCTTGGGGACTGACTGACTGACAGAGCGGGAGTCAGGAGCACATTTTAATCCAACCTGCATTGTCTTCCCCTATCGTCTGGTCCACCTAACCTTTCTCTGTGAGTCTAAAAGGAATGGATTTTCTGGGATTATGTTTTATTCAGTCTGCAAGGTCGTTTCAACAAGGTTCTCTCTCAGACTTGTACGGGAAAAAGTACAGTGGTTCAAAAAGAGAATAGATGTACTTATTTAGCTTAGTTGACTGCCAAGAAGTTTGACAGCTTGTGCTTTACCAGTAGGTGTTGGTTGCTTCATTTGGAAATGTCATTTGGGTTGACAAACACTACAAATAAAAACTAAAAAATGTCAACCGTAAGCAGAATTGTTTTTACAGAGCACCCAAAAGCGACAGACCAACACAATTAGCACAACACCTCTTTTTAAAAGTAACTCTCACAAAGTTACACGTCATTCATTTCAATCTCCCCTTGTCATTGTTTAAGTGACCTAACGTTGTAGGTGTTAAAAAGAAATGCCTGAAACTAAATGCCTCACATTCTCGTCATGATGTGAGAGAAAAAACTGTCGTGGAGGATCTCTTCTGAACTGTGATTTTTGCCGATGGAGCTGAGGGTGTTAAGCCTCACTTACTCTCCTCTATTGCTCCAATCACTGCCTTGGTGTTAGAGCTATGGTTTGTTTCGCAAGACAAATCCCAGCCTTCTCAGATGGTAGGTAGAGTGAGTGTGATTGATGTCAGGGAAAGCCAGACGTGATTAAGCGACTATGGGAGCCTTTTATCCCCTCGCTCTACGCAAACTTTACTCTGCTTCACATTCACTTACACAAAGGGATGGAGATGAATACTACAAGTATTTTCCCGTTAGGTTTGTGTGTAAGTGACTGTGAAGGTCTCTTCGTACGGTGAATAATAAGAGGACTCTGTCTAATTGATTAGAGAATGCCCCGTCTCTGCTGTTCAACCATTCAGATAGCTATTTAACCTAGGCTGTTTTCAATGTGGTGTCTAAGGCATCTGCCACGTCTGCAATACAAATTAATAAATGACGTCAATCCTATATTTCAAATATACCTTTTATTCATGTTAATAACGTATAACTTTAAAAAAATAAAAAATGATGCTATTGACCATGACAACGTGGTTGTTATGACAGAGATGTTTACAAAAGGTTTTCTGCCTAAACTGCTGGAACTGATAAAATGTCTCAAGTTGGTCTTAAATCTCGTGAACTCCAAGGATCGCTCATTTATTCTCCTGTCACATACTGTATCTTCCTCAGTGGCATTTCATTTAACTCTCGGTGGAATGCCAAGGAACACCCTTCAAAAAAGATTCCTTCCTGACAGAGATGTTTTTGTTGTTGAAAATCCAACAACCCATCAAATGTTGTGGTGTCATGGTTTCACACCAGCTGTTGTTGGAGATGTGTTGTAAGGGTAAGGTGTATTCAACTTAAGCCCTGGCGACCCTGTGACACTGCCGGACTAATCCTGTCTGTGGTTGCCTATCTAAATACCAATACCCTTCCTAGGGAACCAGACCTGCTCGTGTTCCTGCACTATGTGCTGCTGGGGTAGCGGTGTTATTCTAAATTATGCTGGTGTCGAGCCCAGGGGCAAGATGGGTTTTCAAAAGAATGATAATTAGCCAAGGTCAAAAGCTTTTTGGATGATCTGTCAGGACGTGTGGTGATCTTAATATGGGAAAGAACAAAACAAAACATCTTATTGGCTTGTTCATGGATTCTTTCAGTGGTGATGTCATGTTGAATAATAACTTACTTGCAAAAACTTCAGTGAGTCATCCATCACAAGGGAGTTGGGAGAATAATTTGAATTAGCTCTGCAAGAAAAGTCACGCATGTCTGTTATTGGGATGGTTACCACATTGAGAGTAAAATGTGGTTCAGTTTAGTCACTGGACTATGTGTTAGATCCTGTAACAAGGCTCCACTTCTCAAAAACAATGGCATTTATTGTTGACATCAGCATTATTATTGTTGCTTGCAGAAATATTTCCAATTCCAAAGTCAACGGGTGAACTTCTAACTTTTGAGTTCTGTACTTGTATGTCGATGTTCCATTAGGGGCTTTTAACTTCTCAGAGCAACTCTTTAATCTTGCTGTAGGACCTTGGGAGGGTGTTAGTGAGGGGAGAGGGGAGGGGAGACATCTGAGGGAGATCTGAGGAGAATGGCCCTGGGACTGATGGCGCACCTGGCTTGGACTGCTGCCAGATAACAGCGAGACTGTAGCTAGCTTCAGAAGGAGTGAAGGGCGGCCTACTCTGCCTGCACCACCCTGCAGATGGTTATCTCCGTTGGGTGAGAGGCGGGGGAAAGATCAATTCCATCCTGGAGATCAAAGTTGGGGCCGTTAACGATGTGAGCTGCGGGCCGCTGCGGCTGCTGACCGAGCTAAAAGTTTTACTTGGGGAAGATAGAGAGCCTTATTTACACATCCTTTGCTAGGGGGCAGACGTGTTAGCAAACAGTACATCAATGAAGGGTCCAACGGTGCAGTCAGCTATGGCTTCTCAATATCACAAGAAATTGACTCTTCGCATTGGCAAAGTACAACAGACACTGATAATGTGGTCGAGTTTTCAAGTTGAGGTTCAGAGCAGCTGTTTGCAGAGCCCAATAACTTATACAACGACACAACAATTCAGGCATATGTAGAGGACAATAAAACTCAACTAAATATAATATCACATGACACATTCTATTGAAATGTCCTTTATGATGGCGTCATAATACACCCTCTGTCTTTTACATTCAGGCTGCTTGGTCTGTTTTGATCCCTGTCAAGATTATACCTTTCCTACATGTTTTCATTGTCAGTTTTATGATGTATACTGAAGAGTAAGGTGTTTAATTATGTCTACACCATCCACTGCAGACTATTTCTGGATATAGGGACACAGATATGAAGATGAGTAGATCGGGCCGTACGGAGGATGAGAGAGAGATCTTATTTCTCTTCTGCCTCACTAGTAAAAAACAACACGCTTTTGTCCCACATAGCACAACCATTCTTACGATTATCACTTCATGAACAGATGGAGGAGCATGAAGAGAAACCTGCATAGAGCAGTAAGAAAAATGTATCTCATTCACAGTAACAATTGGTCCTTACATTAATACCAATGCCTGAATGTCCTCAAACACACAGTCCACAATACAATGCAATCCTTCCCCATCATGAGTGCACTGCTTCAAATCACCCAATTTTGTCCGGTGATTTTTTGCAGTGGGTTGACTCCCATTGTAAGAAGGCTTTCGTATAAGATAAAGACACCTGTCCCTACCTGCTGCGTGTCTCGGCAGTTAAGGCCTCTACTCCTCCAAATGGCAATTGTCAGGGATTTAAAAAGGCCTCCAACAGGGACAAAATCATGTACCGGCAATTCTGCTGCCTGCCAGGCCGGGAGCTGCTTCCACACTTCCTCAGCAGCTGTGAACGTGTTCAGTTAGATCATCCCATGGGTCATAGGGTGGCTCTGACTTTGGGTCGGTGGGCATAGGTAACCATTCACTGGAAAGATTTAAAATCAGGGGAGCATTACCCAAAACATTTACTTCAGTTTTCTTTCAAGGTCACGCTGTTCAGTACCGTAGGGTGTAGGCATCTTTAGAACAGGAAAAAAATCTAGTTTTTTACCTTAGACCCATGGAGCTTTGCCAATATATAGAGTGTTCCTTCATGTAGTGTTAGTGGGAAAGGGTTAGTATTCTTTTCATAGCCGCGGGAAATATGGGTGCTGGAAGAGCAATTTTCCGTTGCATTTTTTATATAAATGATCATGGGATTGGGGTAGGGGACAGAAACATACATAGGATATTTATATATGAGCCCCATTCTTCATGGAGAGCTCTCAGCTCTGTTTTGTAAGCGGTGACCTCATGATATGCTCTTATCTATTCAGATGTGGGGATTTGGAGTTGGACACAGGTCCTGCTGTACGATAGTCAGTTTAGTGTGAGATAAGTACAGTCTCTCTCTCAAACACCCCCATTTGTATTATACAGTACGAAGAAATGTGCACTCTGTTTACAACAGTCTATTCCTAGACGGTGGAGTTTAAAGTTTGGGGAAGCTTACAATTTATCTTGCCATTTCTACCGATCTGCGTGCCAATGATGATTTTCATATGCACATTTTCATGGAACAGTTTCATTTCAATAATAACGTTTTAGTTTCTCCAAATGATTGTCATGTGGTTAATAATACAAATCTGAATTAAGATAATAAATATATCAAGATTTTAATTCCACTAATGCGAGAGCACCAGCCTCTGCCATATGGACACATTGATTCACTGTGAGTCATTGGCGGCTAAAGAAATGAAACTAAGAGATAGCCTATAGGCTAATGTCGCAGTAGGCCTATAACTTCCATTGTCAACTAAGTAAAAATACATAAAGCCGACAAATAAAAACAGAAAATATCCTGATGAAAATGGAGATTCTTTTAATCGCATTCATCCCGCTACCCTGCCTGTCTGCCTCCCTTTCAATCTGATATCCTTATTGAAGTGCAACATCGTATCAAATCAATCAACTGGGTCTGGCCCAATGACTGCATACAGTGCATTCAGAAAGTACCCCTTGACTTTTCCCAAATTTTGTTACGATACAGCCTTCTTCTAAAATGGATTAAAATGGTAGAGTGGCCAGACAGAAGCAACTCCTTAGTAAAAGGAATATGACAGCCCACTTGGAGTTTGCCAAAAGGCCCCTAAAGACTCTCAGACCATGAGAAACAAGACTCTCTTAGGGGTACACATCCAACAGGACACCAAGATTGAACTCTTTGGCCTGAATGCCAAGTGTCACATCTGGTAGAAACCTGACACCATCCCTGCAGTGAAGCATGGTGGTGGCAGCATCATGCTGTGGGGATGTTTTTCAGCGGCAAGAACCAGGAGACTAGTCAGGATCGAGGCAAAGATGAACCAAGCAAGGTACAGAGAGATCCTTGATGAAAACCTGCTCCAGAGGGCTCGGGACCTCAGACTGGGGCTAAGGTTCACCTTCCAACATGACAACAACCCTAAGCACACAGCCAAGACAACGCAGGAATGGCTTCGGGACAAGTCTCTGAATGTCCTTGAGTGGCCCAGCCAGAGCCCGGACTTGAACCCAATCAAACATCTGGAGAGACTTGAAAATAGGTGTGCAGCAATGTTGCAAGTCCAACCTGACAGAGCTTCAGAGGAACTTCAGAGAAGAATGGGAGAAACTCCCCAAATACAGGTGTGCCAAGCATGTAGCGTCATGTCCAAGAAGACTTGGCTGTATTTGCTGCCAAAGGTGCTTCAAAGTACAAAGTACATGCTCTCTGGTGAAGTTTTTTTGTCTACTTTTTACCCATTTTTTCCTCCCCAATTGGTAGTTACAGTCTTGTCCCATTGCTGCAACTCCCCTGTGGACTCGGGAGAGGCGAAGGTCGAGAGCCATGTGTCCTCTGAAATGCGACCCCACCAAGCCGCACTGCTTCTTGACACACTGCCCCCTTAACCCAGAAGCCAGCCGCACCAATGTGTCGGAGGAAACACGGTACAGCTGGCGACCGAAGCCAGCATGCATGCGCGTGGTTGCCACAAGGAGTCGCTAGAGAGTGATGGGACAAGGACATCCCAGCTGGCCAAACTCTTCCCTAACCCGGATGACGCTGGGCCAATTGTGCGCCACCTCATGGGTCTCCCAGTTGCGGCCGGTGCGACACAGATCTGTAATGACGTTTCTAGCACTGATCAGTGCCTTAGACCGCTGCGCCACTCGGGAGGCCTCTTGTGAAGTATTTAAAATGATTTCATTTATTTATGTATAGACAGGAGTAATTATATAATTTTGGCACATCTATTTACATTCTATTTGGCTGCAGTGACTCCTGTTACCCAATCTTATTCTATGCTTAGGCTACTCATCACATTAGGAATTGGATTTTGTTAGCTTACAAATATTTTATTTTAAAAAAGTATTTTCCTCAAAAAATGTGTAATCGAAATGGGGTGAGGATGGAATGCTTTTTCATATAACACAAATGTCCATTGATTAAAAAAAATACTGTACAAACATTGAATAATTAACTACATACAAGGAGAGAACACATCAGGGGACGTATTCGGTGGCAACAAAGGAGGTAGTATCAAATAGTGCATTGGCCTATAGAGCAGTGGTTCGCAACTCTGGTCCTCCAGTTCCCCCAACAGTACACATTTATATTGTGGCCCCAGACAAGCACACCTGATTCTACACACCTGATTCTAAGTTAAATTAGGTGTGTTTGACTGGGGCTTGAACAAAAGTGTACTGTTAGGGGTACTGGAGGACCTGAGTTGGGAACCACTGCTATAGGGCAATCTGTTCGTAGTGGGGGCTGAAAAATCAGGCAACATGGTCACACCAAAGGGGAGAACCAGGGGTGAATTCATGGTAAACACATGGCTCATATGCCATTTAAAACTACACCTTTTCACCCTCTGTAAACTAGGTTTACGTTCTGTCAATGGATTACTTCAGTAGCACAGACATACATAGCAGTCCCCGGCAGTCCAAGTGTGCATGTGGATTTGGATGTGTGCAGACACAAAAATCCACCATGATCCTAGGAAAGTAAAATGCAATTAATGGATAGTCTAGATAATTGCAATTAAAGTCAATTTAAGTAAAAGTGAGTGCATGGATATGTAGAATTATCTTGACTAGCCCCCCTTTGTGATAACATAATTGGCTTTCGTCGCTAGGCCTCAATTAGGAGCCACTTGGTTTGGCACAGACACAGGCAGGGGTAGAACAGATAAATACGACTCTTACTCGTGGCTTCAATCATTCACACTGATTTTTATGTAACTAATTTCTTTATACAATATTGCCTTGATTTACGTTTAAAAAGTTGCTGCCATTAGTGAAGGGAATCATTACTTGCTCTAACACCCCCATTTCACATACATCAGAATGGATGGCTGTCTCACCTCAAATCTGAGCATTGCATGCAGTTAAAGGGGATTTTCTCATGCTTGTTATCATCCTATCCGGCTCAAAGGACCATTGGAGGAGTTGAAATATGCAGGTGCACTGGACAGGTTAAAAGAGTGACAGGTGAACAGGATTAACACTAGAACCATTGGGCCTCGAGTGACCCAGTCAAGTCATTCTGACTGCAACATTCTAACAGTGTAATTCATACATTTCATATATGCTATAGCAAAAATAATAATTTGGTTGATAAATAGATAAATAGTGAAAGTGGGCACAAATTCATAAATGGCATTACAATGAATATAAGTGTCAATATGACAGCAGTCAAAATGGTCAATTATTGTCAGCTCGTGCTTTTGTGCATCTTCACACAATAGCATCAGTTGGATGTAATTTAGCTGTTATCCCTGGTCCTAAAAGTTGGATTTAATTTAGCTGTTATCCCTGGTCCTAAAAGTTGGATGTAATTTAGCTGTTATCCCTTGTCCTAACAGTTGGATGTAATTTAGCTGTTATCCCTGGTCCTAACAGTTGGATTTAATTTAGCTGTTATCCCTTGTCCTAACAGTTGGATGTAATTTAGCTGTTATCCCTTGTCCTAACAGTTGGATGTAATTTAGCTGTTATCCCTTGTCCTAACAGTTGGATGTAATTTAGCTGTTATCCCTTGTCCTAACAGTTGGCACAAATCTTTGAAACTTTCACTTGCTTGACACACTCTGACATACCTTTGTTTGGTTGTAGTGCATACTAGTCTCCGGTTTGCTCTTTATTGTGTCCGTTGTCTTGTCATTCTTCAGCACCATTGTGGAATACATCTGCTGCATTGGTGCCTTATTTTGCGCAGAGGGAGGGGGCTCCCGTATGAGATCAATATCATGCCAAATTTATTCGCAAATGTAAATCACTTTGCACAAATGTAAATCGCTATCCCCAAATGTAAATTCCTATCCACAAACAAACACCTTTTAATTTGTATTTGTAATTTGAAGGCCTTAAGTAAAATGACTGCCATAAAGATTTGCGCAAACATGACAGATATGGCAAACCTGCAACTCCATATTTGGAAGCGCTTAGGTCACCTGACCTTTGGCAGGATTTGACATTGGACATTGCATTGGACAGCGATTTACATTTGTGAAAAGTGATTTACATTTGTGGATTGTGATTTACATTTGTGGATTGGTGATTTACATTTGTGGATTGGTGATTTACATTTGTGGATTGGTGATTTACATTTGTGAAAAGTGATTTACATTTGTGGATTGGTGATTTACATTTGTGGATTGGTGATTTACGTTTGTGGAAAGTGATTTACATTTGTGGAAAGTGATTTACATTTGTGGATTGGTGATTTACATTTGTGGAAAGTGATTTACATTTGTGGATTGGTGATTTACATTTGTGGAAAGTGATTTATATTTGTGGATTGATGATTTACATTTGCGAATACATTTGGCATTATATTGATCCCATACTCCCGACTCACTGTTCATGGCGCCGGCCAATGACCGTGAAGTGAAGAAATTGTCCATGGTGACATTGCTCCCATTGCCAATGTAAGGTTCCACCAGCCTCATCACCATATTCTCCAACATTTGCTCACCTGCTGCACGATGTGGACCTTTTCCCAGATATTGAAATCCATTTAGCATGTTCAATTACGCACGCTCTCACTTTGTAGCATACTCCAAGTAGGCCAGAGTAGACTAATAAGACTGCTTTGATTGGGTGAACTGATATAGGGTACAAACCATTTTGAGATTAGGCCTATAATTAGAATGGATCAATACGATAGAATGGCCCGTCCTGTTTTTCATTCCTAGTTATGCATCGCTTCCCCTCGCTCATCAACTCCATTCTCCCACTTTCTCCACATCATACTTTACTTCATTTATTTAATCTGTTGTTATATGTGTGAAATTAGTTTTGATATCGTTTAGGTTCAGTTTCGAGGCAATTATCGAGGTGATTATCAGCTGGGCACTGCACTTTCAACTGTCGGAAGAAGGAGAGGCAATGGGGGAAACCATTAAAAACATGACATGCCCTCCTAAAACTGGTTATAACTCCAGTTATGTTTGTAATATTACGATTCTGACACCGACAAATTGTTTATATAGACTTATTTAGGAAAAGTCAAGACTTGAGGCGGTCATGACTTTAAAAATGGCAGAGTGATATATATTTTTTATGAGCAGTCAAAATGAATGACCTGGGGATTATAACCAGTATGATGCAGTGTGGGACTCCTCACAGAAGCAGGCCTGTTCAGTGGCATTGTGGGCTCCCCGCTTGTGTCATCAAACCCGTGCAACTTATCCAGAACGCCACAGCCTGCCAGGTATTCAACCTTCTCATGTTCCCCTATGTCACCTCACTCCTCCACACACTCCACTGGCTTCTAGTCTAAGCTTGCATCCGTTTCAAGACCCTGGTGCTTGCCTACGGAGCAACAAGGGGTTCTGCTCCTCCCTACCTTCAGGCTCTGCTCAAACCCTACACCCCAACCCGAGCGCTCCATTCTGCCACCTCTTGGCCCTCCCACCCGTACAGTTTTCAGCTCCGTCAGCCCAGTCAACGCACTTCTCAGTCCAGGCACCTCAATGGTGGAACAAGCTTCTGACTAATGTCAGGACATAGGAGTCCCTGCCCATCTTCGGAAACTGTCTGAAGGAGTATCTTAAATAAATCCCATGGCGCCCCCTGTGAATGTCATGAAAAGAAGCACAAGAATGATAACGCTAATCCATCTCAACAATGTTTTAGCTAATACTTGAATGAGAACTGTGTGAAAATCTATTCAGAAACCATTTTGAAAACCATCAAAACCAACTAATATTTATATTTGAATTGCTTACCCGTACAAAGGAGTAAAATTATATTTGAGAATTAAGGCCAAAAACTGATCAAGTCAGGGATTTTGTGAATGTGCTGACTATGTTTTGAACACTTTCACTTTTGACACCTATTTCAACTGTAGGTTGTGGTTCAGCCCACTTAGCCTACACTGACTCAAACCATGCTGAATGACACAGCACAGTACTTTAACATGACTGCAAATATGCTCAATATCCATTGTAAATGGCTGTATAATCATAGGGATCTCATCCCTCACAAAGAGAGTGCACTCTGACTCCCATCCAGACACATCCCAGCCGATTAACATGCAGCAGTGGAGGAAGGCTTCCTCTCCATCAGACTGGCTAATGGGAAGCTGTCCATCACCAGCCTCTCTGTGCTCACAGAGGACTAAGCACTAGTCTGTGAGGGGGCTTAATAGCTATCAGAGCCCGTCAGTGAGTGCAGGGTAACGGCCCCGAGCCCAGACTGCCAGCTTGGCCCACAGTCAGAAATCGCTGCTTGTTGATAAACATAGGGAGTTAAGGAGTGTCTGTGTTAAACACAGGGAGTTAAGGAGTGTCTGTGATAAACACAGGAAGTTAAGGAGTGTCTGTGTTAAACACAGGGAGTTAAGGGGTGTCTGTGATAAACACAGGAAGTTAAGGAGTGTCTGTGATAAACACAGGAAGTTAAGGAGTGTCTGTGATAAACACAGGAAGTTAAGGAGTGTCTGTGATAAACACAGGGAGTTAAGGAGTGTCTGTGATAAACACAGGGAGTTAAGGATGTACACTTATTCTAGATATTAGCATGCCTATACCTACATGTAAATGAACATATGCACACAAACATGCCATATGCTCACATCTACACACACACACACACACACACACACACACACACACACACACACACACACACACACACACACACACACACACACACACACACACACACACACACACACACACACACACACACACACACATACACACACATAGGTTGAATCATAGCAGGGCAATTTTTTGTGTTAATTGATCCTTATATTTGAACGGCAATAACATTGAATGTTCAAACATGAATACTCAAAGTTCATAGACACATGCCACTTGACGTGGATTCTAAATTCTGTGGAATAGCTTCAGCTGTTCCCTGGAAAAACGTGATGATAATAATAATAGATGTCTTTTATATAGCGCATTTCTTTACAAAGAGAATCTCAAAGACGTTGTTAAAACAAACAAATCAAACCTAGGGATCTGACAGGTCTTGGGCAGTGGTCTTCCCACAGCTTCAGATCTCTTACAAAAAAAGATTGCAGTCAGAATGCAGTATAATTGCAGTATGCTGCAAATGGTACATCAACAATCAATTTTTTACTACGTCCAAAATACCAGTCGACTGCAGTTACTGCACCTTTATTGCAGTTTTAAAGCGGCAATCTTTTTTTGTAGGGTATGGTGTTGTTCAGTCAGGCAGTCAAGGGGTGTGAATAGTTTCTGAAGGTACTGTAAAGCCTTTTGGAATCCACATTTTACACTAAATCAGAAGTGATTTTTCCTGGGGACAGAGTAGGAATGACCCGGCAGGTGGAAAAAAGCTGGATAAAAGCCAGTGCTGTACTGATCATTCAAAGGTTTGCATAGCCAGCTAGCTAGCCTACTACCTAGCCAAGACAAGCAAACTGACTTGCCATTAGTCCAGCAATTCCATGGGTCAAAACCATCAGATATTGTACCTCAGAAACACTCAAGAAGTCATGAAAAACTAAAAGTTGATTTACAAAACTGCTATAAAAATACTTAAAACAACACTGCTTCCTCACGGCACCATGGCAACCATGGTATGTGAATGTTTATTTTTATCAGTCCATGATGGTGGTATGCAGCTGCTGCTACTTCTTTCTCCCATGACAACCATACTCAGAGATTGTCTACCATGAAGGATGACTGTTTAATTAGTGCTCTAGATCTCTTGTTACTCATGAAGCCCCAATAAAGTGCCACTCTCCTGGCCTAGGTCTTTAAGCTCCAATGAAGTGTCCCTCTCCTGGACCAGGTCTTTAAGCTCCAATGAAGTGTCCCTCTCCTGGACCAGGTCTTTAAGCTCCAATGAAGTGTCCCTCTCCTGGACCAGGTCTTTAAGCTCCAATGAAGTGTCCCTCTCCTGGACCAGGACTTTAAGCTCCAATGAAGTGTCCCTCTCCTGGACCAGGTCTTTAAGCTCCAATGAAGTGTCCCTCTCCTGGACCAGGTCTTTAAGCTCCAATGAAGTGTCCCTCTCCTGGACCAGGTCTTTAAGCTCCAATGAAGTGTCCCTCTCCTGGACCAGATCTTTAAGCTCCAATGAAGTGTCCCTCTCCTGGACCAGATCTTTAAGCTCCAATGAAGTGTCCCTCTCCTGGACCAGATCTTTAAGCTCCAATGAAGTGTCCCTCTCCTGGACCAGGTCTTTAAGCTCCAATGAAGTGCCACTCTCCTGGACCAGGTCTTTAAGCTCCAATGAAGTGTCCCTCTCCTGGACCAGATCTTTAAGCTCCAATGAAGTGTCCCTCTCCTGGACCAGGTATTTAAGCTCCAATGAAGTGCCACTCTCCTGGACCAGGTCTTTAAGCTCCAATAATGTGCCACTCTCCTGGACCAGGTCTTTAAGCTCCAATGAAGTGTCCCTCTCCTGGACCAGGCCTTTAAGCTCCAATGAAGTGTCCCTCTCCTGGACCAGGTCTTTAAGCTCCAATGAAATGTCCCTCTCCTGGACCAGGTCTTTAAGCTCCAATGAAATGTCCCTCTCCTGGACCAGGTCTTTAAGCTCCAATGAAATGTCCCTCTCCTGGACCAGGTCTTTAAGCTCCAATGAAATGTCCCTCTCCTGGACCAGGTATTTATCTCCTACTGCTCTGACTGGCACCAAGCGACGGCTATACTTTCTCTGTGCAACTTTGATAAGTGTGCACTGAATCATATTAAGATTTGTCTGCCATAAAGAAAGGCATTACCACCTGGGTAAAGATGTTGCATTGGAATGTAAAGGGGATATTTGAAGCAGCATTGCCGTTTTCAGAGTGATTTGAAGTCATAACACTGCCACAGAGAGCCTATATTATGTGGAATTATGAAGCACATGAGACATATTATTTTAAGCTATTATCCCAAGGAATTGTCCCTGGACCACCAGGACATGAACATCTGCTATGAGCTAGAGTATCTAATATTCCTGTGATGACAGTGGCATTTCATTTTTTTCTCCCAGGCCAAGCTACGTGGAAGCAGACTTCTTGTGCATTATGAAACGGAGAGGCAGAGTATATCAGAGGCTGTACTGTGTGAGGGAGCCTCCTGTGGTGACAAGCGGCATGACACTTGGCGCATATAACAGCAATGACAAAGTGCTTGTCTTTATGCAAGATAATGTATGCGATGCATAAAGAGTCTTCTCAGCTAGGTTGCACATTAACTGGTGACAAATGGAAATCAGAGTTTAGAGAAGAGAGATGGATGTAAATCACAGAGACAGATGTTAATGTGATAGGAGACAGAAGTGCTGACACTTTAATTAACACAATGATCATGGAGAGAAGAGATGTCATACATGGATTTAGCTGGGTATCAATTTCCCCTCCATGTTATAACAGATTGTCATTATCAGCTAGCTATATCTACACACACCATCTACCACCTCTAATCTCACAGTGTGGAGAGCATCTACATACCCCAGCTATCTAATTTCATGATTTTTTTCTAAAATCAGTGGGCGTAAACTCCTAAGCTCCTTGAAATGAGAACTTTATATGAATTATACATTATTCAACACGTACCTAATTCCATGTTACAGACATAATCAAGACGCACTCTTACAAATGTGATCCAAATTTGTATTCCACCTCTATTTCCGTCAGGGTGACTGAATTCATTAAACCAAAGCAGCCTCCACGAACAACGCATCATGTAAATATATAAATAAGCCACTTAAATGTATAAAAAGTCTCCAATATCAAACCTGAAAATGAGTCTGTGTCTCACAGATAGTTCCACATTAGGAGTAAAAAAACCAAGTTATTTTTTCACAAGTAGGCAAAGGATGTTGAAACTTCTCAGACAGACTTCTTTGTTGGTGGAATCGTACTGTGAGTCAAAGGGAACTGTGTACCGCTGCGCTCCATGGCTCCTGGATCAGAGCTCTTTGTTGTGACTGAGACAGCATTGAGAGCAAGAGAGTGAGAAGGAAAGGAGAAAGGAGGTCGTAAGTGAGAAGGCCTGGGAAACACGACTTCTATGACATCCACATCCTAGGAGGGTGTCAGGGGAGGTGAAGCACTCTCACAATACAGCCGCCAATTATTGGCAACCCTGGCTAAGCAGGTAACAGATGGCGCTGGGTTCCTGGATGCTGATGAAACCTCCTAATTATTTCAGACAAAGCGTCCGGGTTGACACAGCGGTCTTTGGAGAGGACTGGCTCTGCCTTTGTGCCTGCCGTCATAAGGAGCTGAGGAGATATTGTTGGATAGTGTCCCACGGGAGGCCATGGGTGGGGTGGGGTGGTATAAGATGAGGAGGTGCTGGGGAGCTGGGGTGGGAGACTAGGGGGGTTGTGGGGGGAGGCTCTGTCACTGAGAAAGACATGCAATTCCAGGTAATCTGTATTCACACAGAGTTCTCTGCTTGCTCACAATGAGTGTGCCCAAGGGAGCTGTCATGTCTTTGGGGGTGCTGTTCCTCTCCAATGGCTTAATGCCGACAAGGAATTACAGCAATGCCTGAGAAGGGGTATGTGGAGAGAAGGAGCCTCTGCTGGATACAGTTGGCCAGGCAGCGTAAACAACCAGGGACGTTAACACTATCTTGCTCAAACACTCCATCACCAGCCAAGCCCTGCGCTGTGCAGTGCTGATGAGGGGTTAGAGTGAAGGTTTCTATCATTCTCTGAGAAGTGACTCCGCTGTGTCCTCTGGGATCAGTCATACTGGGAGTGGTTGGCTTGTTACAACTTATCAGAGCTGTTTCCTGTATATCTGAGGGATGTTCCTTACTCACTCCCTATACTGTACAGTACCTACAGTAAGTCCAAGCTGTGAGTCTCTCTGGACCACTTAACATGTGTTCTGGATGGATGCAGGGGCTGCTTGGTTTACGTGTGCAGTCAGTACATTACTGATTAACTAGTCATTTCACCAGGGATCCAGAAGGGAATCAGGTTCATTTTGAGAGATCAGTGTTGTGGCTGTTAAACTTCCACGATTGGTTGTAGCCCCTTAGGACAAATCCACTTCTCTGGAATACAGTATGCCATGGAAGACCAGGAAATTAGAAAAAAATGACTCTATTCGCTGACAGTTACTGGTCAGAACTATTCAATGTCATACAATACTGTATCATTTTCAAAGGACAAATGATAGGCATCTGTTGCAAAGTGTTGTGTTCTTCATGGTTGTGCTACAAGGCGATGATCATACAGTCCTTTGAACTACATCTGTTCCCAGGAGCAGGCAGATTTGAAAATATAGTAATTGCATCACGGTAGCTTTCTTTTTAAAACGGAAAGACTCTGATCATGATATCTTGTCTAGCAACTATGATTCATCTTTTGTGACAATCTTTTTGAAATCTGTTCTTCCCTTTCCATGGTTGACTGAATTAGGTTAAGGTTCCCTTTTCCACAGACAAACTGACAGGCATGCCCAAAGTTTCAGGAAATGTAAAGGTAATTCGAATGAATTATATTATACTAGTACAGACTGAGGTTTCAAAGCGGAAAATAGGGTCTTCTTCCTCTCCAACTCAACAAAGCAGCCTTGCAATGGTAGCACTCCAGTTGTGTACTACAGTACAAATACTGTGACCTTTTCATCCTTGGAACCTTTTCTATAAGGCCTGATTCTCATTCAAATGGAAATACGGTAGACACCAAACTGCCACATCTAGAAAACCTCCAGTATACAGATGTAGGATTTTAATTTGAACCAGTTTGCTACAGCAGGAAATGAATCCTGAAACAATAGGAAATGTGAAATATTATGTGGATTATAACTAATGGACATTTTTGTAGGGGTTGATACATTTTTCATAAAGGAAAATCAAGTCTGAAATTTCAAAGCGGAAATTACAAACTTCAGAAGCCTTTTTCAACCTCAAATACACTACAAATGTTACATTTCCTGCATTGCAGTAAAGCTCTCCTGCAACAGGGTGATCCAATTAAGCACCTGAGAGAACTGCCCAAGTCAAAGGTGTCATCTCTCTATATGATGCTATATTTTCTTGAGCTAGTTATCATTACATTAACAAAATGGCCTTAAAGTATGTTACTTTCCAAAGCTTTTTAGGACACAATGAAGAAATGAACAGGGTACTATGTTTAAGATGTATTAACTTTTGAAAGTATAAAGCCGTTTCAGAGCTATTTTTTCAGAACATGTCTCATGGCGCAAAGAGCTGAAAGGCCCATGGTCTTGGTTTCCCTTTTTAATGATCCTCACTGGGACTTGGACATCTCCCATCTCTGCCCTCATTCTCTAACCAAAGGAATCCCACAGATATGAAATGCCCATAATACATAACCTCATTTTCATATGTCACTGTGGTCTAATAGACTTGGACACTACATAGAGAAAGGGTACTGAGAGGGTGCGATCTCAGAACCAAGGTCTTGCTCAGTTCCCAGTCCATTGGAGATAATGAGACTGTGACGGAATGTCAGTGGAAGCACTTTGAAGTTAGCCATGTTACCTCTCAATGGAGAAATGCTCTTGGTTGCTTTAGTTTTGGAGCAAGTCAGAGGTCATCTGAAAAGCAAACTTCTAAAAGAGAACAGAGAAATTAGAGATAGCTGTGGCACACTTTTGGAAGTAGACACAGGCCTTAAAGAAAATATTTCTACAAGGAAGGTCAAACTAAAATCTCTGTCATTAATACAAATTATTGTGGGGGATTTTCCCACTGAAATCTTATTAATCATGTGATTGCAGTCCTTCTCAACATCTCGGGACATACTGTGCATACTGTAGGTGATGTAAGTTTGTTCGTAGCTACATGCAGTGATGTCACCTTCACTGAGACCTAAAGTCATCCCAACCCTAGAAACAACTGTTTTGGTTTAATTGTACTGCCGGTTGACATCTGTTCACTATTGAGTGTAGGATACTAGTAGGGACTAGGGGTGGGCGGTATACCCGTATGAATGTGAATACCGGTATGACGTTGTGCCATGATATGGATTTTTCATGATAAATTAATAAATGTATGAAATAAGGCATTTTTAATAATGTAACTTAAAAACAACATAACTTAAATGCAGAATAACTATTGTATTCCTTATCTCCTCTGTTTAAAGTTATAGCTGATTACACTGCCTTATCCTTTTTATACGTTAAGCTGAATATATACAGCTATTCAAATCTATAATATTTGTAAATGTGTGCAATATCCAAACATTACATGGATTACATTGCTTTTATTTAGAATTGATACATTAGCCTGTTTTCAATATATGAATCTATCCTCTGTCTTTCAATAATAAATGGACTACCCAATAAATGATCCCGTTTTCTAAAGCAACATAGATCTCTTAATCACAACAGTTGTATGTAAATCTATAGATGGATTACATTTGTAATCATATTCAGTGTCCAAGCTGTAAATTGTTCTAATTACAGCAGATGCAATGTTATTTCTATTGAATAATTGTGACTTTTTTAGCAAAGCTAAAGCTAGAAGCATGAACATTACACGCGATCTGCCTGCCAACCAATGTCAACAAACAAGCATGCGCAACTGCAAAGTGAACATTTAGTGAAGTAAACTCCTTTCGTTAGCAAAAGTGTCTGAAAATCAAGCATTGAGGATGACTGAAGACAAGGAAAATAACGCTATTGAAGTTGATTTGCAGGACAACGAAGAATTGGTTTGAAAAAAAGGGGCCTCCTCTGTCGTTTGGAACTGATTTGGCTTTAAGATATCCAACCTCGACCAACAAACAGTACTGTGTAAGTTGTGTCGACGCATTGTGCTGGCCAAAGGTGGAAACACCAGTAATATTTTTACCACCTGAAAACCCTCCATGTGCGCGAATATGAAGAATCTACCAGAATGCGTGCAACAAACCCCCGGAGCAGTGGAGCAAGTCCCTAGACATCTTCAAGACAGACCCGCACTCAGCTATCACTCAAAGCATCATTCGTTAGTGGTACTCCCTATGACAAGAAGAGCAAGATGTGTAACGAGATAACAAGTGCAAATTCGTATCACATAGTGAAAGACATGGAACCAATTCAAACTGTGGAGAAAGATGGTTTCAGAAAGTTGATTCAAACTCTAGACCCAAGATATGAGATCCAGAGCCGTAAATACTTCAGCAAAACATGTCTGCCAGAACTCTACACAGAATGTCGGGACAGAGTTGCCAACGACATCCGTAACGCTGCATTCTTCTCTACCACTGCCGACTTATGTTCAAGTCGGACCACAGAGCCATACATTAGCCTCACGATTCATTTCATTGACGACAACTGGAAGCTGCAAAGCAAATGCCTTCAGACCTCTTATTTCCCAGACGAACACACCAGAGTAATAATTGCAGCTAGGCTGAGGGAGGCACTTTCATCCTGGGGCTTGAAAGAGTCGTGTCAAGTATGTAAGACTACCAACAGCGGATCGATCGGACATGGTCAAAGCATTGGAGCTGAACAATGGACAAGACTAGGGTGTTTCAGACACAGGCTACACATTGTTATTGGCAAGTTTCAACGTCCAAAACACATAGAGCTAGATAGAAAAATTATGTAACTTAAAAACAACATAACTTAAATGCAGAATAACTATTGTATTCCTTATCTCCTCTGTTTAAAGTTATAGCTGATTACACTGCCTGATCCTTCTTATGTGTTAAACTGAATATATACAGCTATTCAAATCTATAATATTTGTAAATGTGTGCAATATCCAAACATTACATGGATTACATTGCTTTATTTAGAATTGATACATTAGCCTGTTTTCAATATATGAATCTATCCTCTGTCTTTCAATAATAAATGGACTACCCAATAAATGATCCCGTTTTCTAAAGCAACATAGATCTCTTAATCACAACAGTTGTATGTAAATCTATAGATGGATTACATTTGTAATCATATTCAGTGTCCAAGCTGTAAATTGTTGTAATTACAGAAGATGGAATGTTAATTCTATTGAATAATTGCAACTCATACGTAATTATTTTTCCCCTTTTTATTTTTCAGAGAGAACTTTGGGTTTCCCGGGCCACAGGAGTGTGCAAGAAAGTGATCAGCATATTTTTCTATAGTTGGAAGAAGCAGAAGGCCTTGACAAGTGCACAGGATAAACTGAGCCTGCCCCTCCACAAGCTCATCATGGAATCCCCGACAAGGTGGGGATCTCGACCGAAGATGATGGAAAGAGTCCTGGAGCAGGAAAAGGCCATTACACAAGTCTTGGCACCATATTTGTCAGGAAAAAGAAAGAAAAATGTTTTTAATTTTACTGCATGTTTATTTAACTCATACCTTTGTTTATGTTTCATGTTTGCACAGGTTACCACAGAAGTACTCTATGTTAAAAGCAATATTTTGTAATTTATTAACTTTGAAGAGTTCATAAAATGTACAAAAAATGTAATAAATGTACAGTATATTATAGATTATATCGTTATCGTCCAGACAGTGGAAAATATTGTAATATGTATTTTACAGTGCCTTGCAAAAGTATTCATCCCCATTGGCGTTTTTCCTATTTTGTTGCATTACAACCTGTAATTTAAATGTTTTTTAAAATTGGATTTCATGTAATAGACACACAAAATAGTCCAAATTGGTGACGTGAAATGAAAAAAGTTACTTGTTTAAAATAATACAACAAATAAAAAACGGAAAAGTGTGTAATTGCATGGAAAGAATGGAAAGAATATGGTACCACAACAAACCTGCCAAGAGAGGGCCGCCCACCAAAACTCACGGACCAGGCAAGGAGGGAATTAATCAGAGTGGCAACAAAGAGACTAAAGATAACCCTGAAGGAGCTGCAAAGCGGAGATTGGAGTATCTGTCCATAGGACCACTTTAAGCCGTACACTCCACAGAGCTGGGCTTCACAGAAGTGTGGCCAGAAAAAAGCCATTGCTTAAAGAAAAAAATAAGCAAACACGTTTGGTGTTTGCCAAAAGGCATGTGGGAGACTCCCCAAACATATGGAAGAAGGTACTCTGGTCAGATGAGACTAAAATTGAGCTTTTTGCCCATCAAGGAAAACGTTATGTCTGGCGAAAACCCAACACCTCTCATCACCCCGAGAGCACCATCCCCACAGTGAAGCATGGTGGTGGCAGCATCATGCTGTTGGGATGTTTTTCATCGGCAGGGACTGGGAAACTGGTCAGAATTGAAGGAATGATGGATGGCGCTAAATACAGGGAAATTATTGAGGGAAACCTGTTTCAGTCCTCCAGAGATTTGAAAATGGGAAGGAGGTTCACCTTCCAGCAGGACAATGACCCTAAGCATACTGCTAAAGCAACACTTGAGTGGTTTAAGGGGAAACATTTAAATGTCTTGGAATGGTCTAGTCAAAGCCCAGACCTCAATCCAATTGAGAATCTGTGGTATGACTTAAAGATTGCTGTACACCAGCGGAACCCATCCAAGTTGAAGAAGCTGGAGCAGGTTTGCCTTGAAGAATGGGCAAAAATCCCAGTGGCTGGATGTGCCAAGCTTATAGAGACATACCCCAAGACACTTGCAGCTGTAATTGCTGCAAAAGGTGGCTCTACAAAGTATTGACTTTGGGGGGGTATATAATTATGCACGCTCAAGTTTTCTGTTTTTTTTGTCTTATTTCTTGTTCCACAGTAAAACATATTGTGCGTCTTCAAAGTGGTAGGCATGTTGTGTAAATCAAATGATACAAACCCCTCAAAAATCAATTTTAATTCCAGGTGTTAAGGCAACGAAATAGGAAAAATGCCAAGGGGGGTGAATACTTTTGCAAGCCACTGTAGTTCATATTGCCCACCCATAGTAGGGACACCACCAGGTATTGCTGGTAGAAATGGGTTAGATCAATTTCACTCCAGTTGTTAAATGAACTGTAACATTTTGACAATGTCATTAAGAGCTGGTTAATGGAAATAATTGGATTAAATGAAAACCTGTACATATAATGGGTCTACTCTACAGGGACCTGTCCAATGTCCACTGACAGAAGGATCTCAGGGCCCCACCATCACATCGGCAGACTGGGCCAATTAAGCGGTGACTGAAACTGAGTCGACATCGACCACTGAGGTACTTAAAAGTCTGTTCTGTAACCGTGCACATTCATGGTGAGAGGATGTCATAGGTTGGGAGCACTGGCTCTCTGATCCTTCTGAACTGACAGTGTCACGTGGCATTCATCAGAAACACTGAGGTTATCATCAAAGGCAAACAGGTGAGATGGGTTAACTCAGGAGCTGTTCTAGACAAATATGATCACGTCTATTTGAACATAGTTTTTTTTGCTAATTCTGTAATTTGCTTTGAAAATTGCAGTGTACACCCTTGCAACAGGGTGATCAAATTAAGATTCTACATCTGTACCAAGCTACAGAATATTTCTAGGAAATTAAGATAAGGCACAGTGTTTTCTAGGGAATGAACAATACCGTTAGAGTTCCAGGTAGAGGGAAATTAAATTAATTTCTCACCCACTCTTATGCTCGATTATAAAGAGATTGTTCTATCCATCTTTATTTCCCAACACTGTGGTTGCATCACCTCTGATAAATACATCCTGTACTGTGAGGCATGGGGCTTTAATTATAGCTCACAAGCCAATTAGAGTATTGGGATCTCACTAAGATGGATAGTTCTGACCAGAGATCAGTTAGAAGGCCTCCCCACTTTCCGTTATTGGCAGAAACCCAATAGGTCCTGTTAGGGACGAGCCAAGGGACCCCACTGAGCAATATTATCTGATAAATGACCTTACCGGGTACCCTTTTACGTCGGAGATCTCCATTGTCTGTGGTAACAGTGTTTCAGATTTGTGAAAAAGTAGATGTCCATTTTATATATAATGAAAAAGGACAGTTGAATGTTAGGCTTATATTGCCTGTTGTCTGCAGAACATCATGCTATATGCAGTATGTAATGTACTTTAACTACTCCAGTTCCTGGTGTTATGCTTTTTAATATGGAGAGTTTCATACCCCGCAGGATATGCACCCAGTTGGCTATGTACTGTATGTAATCACTAGTGTAACCAATTTCCACGCTGCGATGTTGGGGAGGGAGGGTGTACGAACAGACCTAGAGGGAAATGTTCTACTCCAAGAAGATAGAAAGAAAGTTCAAAACCCGTCCAGAGTGAGTCAAAGTACTGTGTCTCTATACTGTCAGAAGGATTGATTGCTACACATACCATTTTGCACTGGCCACTGTACAACGCAGCTCTAACACTACCTGACACAGTTTATGTATGCAACCATCTACAGAGTCACATCTCACAGTATGTTATTTTTAACCCATTTAATCCCATCAGTCACAATAGTCAGAGCAAATTTTTTTAACAAAAAAGTAATATATTATGCAATATTGATGTGTCTAGTATGATTCAGAGAAGTTTCAAACCATTTCTCAAAATTGTCACAAGACTACAAGTTTAAATTTACAAGGTCTACTTTTACAGACCAATTTGGCACCAGAAGTCTGTATTAAACAGTTTAAAAACAAATATTGTTGACATTTTTTTATATTTTCTTTGTTGGGTTATGGATATACATGATCAAGATTATTTTACCATTATCCATTAGCCTTTACATATGTTTAAATCAGTGATATTGACTGTAAAACGTCTTACATTTTGTTATTTTAGGGTGAATTGGCCATGTATAGACCAATAAACTGAATTTGTGTAATAACTTAACAAATATTTAATGTCAGTAGATTTGTTTAATGTCTTTTGCACAATGGTAGATCTGGGTTATGTGAGATTTGCTGAAGAGTCAAAAGGGTAGACCTGGTTTTTCATGTACATTTTAGTCATTTAGCAGACGCTCTTATCCAGAGCATACATTTTATTACATTTTACATACTGAGACAAGGATATCCCTACCGGCCAAACCCTCCCTAACGACGCTATGCCAATTGTGCGTCGCCCCACGGACCTCCCGGTTGCGACAGAGCCTGGGCGCGAACCCAGAGACTCTGGTGGCGCAGCTAGCACTGCGATGCAGTGCCCTAGACCACTGCGCCACCCGGGAGATTACTGTATTGGGACATAGCCACAGGTGTAAACCTATGGGTATTTGGGCTGAGATATGAGATATGCAGGTGTAGACCTGGTTTGTAGGAGTACTGGAGCTGAAGTGCAGGTCTAGACCTGGTTTGTAGGAGTACTGGAGCTGAAGTGCAGGGGTAGACCTGGTTTGTAGGAGTACTGGAGCTGAAGTGCAGGGGTAGACCTGGTTTGTAGGAGTACTGGAGCTGAAGTGCAGGGGTAGACCTGGTTTGCAGTTTATGGATATTCAGGCTTCGGGAACATTTAGACGTGGCTTAGTTGACTAATTGGGTTCAAGCACAGGTCCAGACTTTGTGGGTATGTAAATTGGAGCTGGTTAGTATGAATATTGGGGCTGAAATGCGGAAGTACACCTACTTTTATGACAATTGGGGCTGACATGTAGCAGTAGACTTGTTTTGAAAAAAATCTATATTGGGTTAGACGTGCAGGTTTACACTTGTTCTGGAAGAATATTGGGGCTGAAGTATAAGTGTAGACCTGGTTTGTATGAATGTTGAGACGTGGGCCCTGGGAAATACCTGTTTTCTATGAGTATGCCCATGGATTTACCTGGTTTATTGATTAATGGGGTGTAGGGATACACACGGTTCATACAGGTAATGGGTCTGGATGGACGTCTATTGCACATTGAAATCCTTTCTGGCAACATGTTTGTGGTAGGAAAAAAGTGAATGAGGCTGAGGCACATGTGTTATTATATACAGGTCAGAAGTCACGGGACCAAGATATGCAAATAACAGAGTTGGGATGTGCAGTGAATAGCTGGATATAGATTACTACTCAAATCAAATCAAATCCAAGTTTATTTGTCATGTGCGCCGAATACAACAGGTGTAGACCCTACAGTGAAACGCTTACTTACAGGCCCTAACCAACAGTGCAATCTTTAAGTAAAAAATGGGTATTAGGTGAGCAATAGATGAGGAAATAAAAAACAACAGTAAAAAGAGATTGAATAATAACAGTAGCGAGGCAATATACAGTAGCGAAGCTATAACAGTAGCGAGGCTATAACAGTAGCGAAGCTATAACAGTAGCGAGGCTATATACAGACACCGGTTAGTCGGACTAATTGAGGTGGTATGTACATGTAGGTATGGTTAAAGTGACTATGCATATTTGATAAACAGAGAGTAGCAGTAGCATAAAAGAGGGGTTGGCGGGTGGTGGGTGGCAGGACACAATGCAGATAGTCCAGGTAGCCAATGTGCGGGGGCACCAGTTAGTCGGGCTATTTGAGGTGGTATGTACATGAATGTATAGTTAAAGTGACTATGCATATATGATAAACAGAGAGTAGCAGCAGCGTAAAAGCGGGGTTGGGGTGGGGGGGGACACACGATGCAAATAGTCCGGGTAGCCATTTAAGTACCTGTTCAGGAGTCTTATGGCTTGGGTGTAAAAGCTGTTGAGAAGCCTTTTGGTCCTAGACATGGAGCTCCGGTACCGCTTGCATGCGGTAGTAGAGAGAACAGTCTATGACTGGAGTGGGTGGGGTCTTTGACAATTTTTAGGGCCTTCCTCTGACACCGCCTGCTGTAGAGGTCCTGGATGGCAGGAAGCTTAGCCCCAGTGATGTACTGGGCCGTACGCACTACCCACTGTAGTACCTTACGGTCGGAGGCCGAGCAGTTGCCATACTAGGCAGTGATGCAACCAGTCAGGATGCTCTCGATGTTGCAGCTGTAGAACCTTTTGAGGATCTGAGGATCCATGCCAAATCTTTTGGTTTCCCGAGAGGGAATAGGCTTTGTCGTGCCCTCTTTACAACTGTCTTGGTGTGTTTGGAACATTTTAGTTTGTTGGTGATGTGGACACCAAGGAACTTGAAGCTCTCAACCTGCTCCACTACAGCCCCATTGATGAGAATGGGGGTGTGCTCGGTCCTCCTTTTCCTGTAGTCCACAATCATCTCCTTATTCTTGATCATGTTGAGGGATAGGTTGTTATTCTGGCACCACACGGCCAGGTCTCGGACCTCCTCCCTATAGGCTGTCTCGTCGTTGTCGGTGTTCAGGCCTGCCACTGTTGTGTCGTCTGCAAACTTAATGATGGTGTTGGAGTCATACCTGGCCAAACAGTCGTGGGTGAACAGGGAGTACAGGAGGGGGCTGAGCACGCACCCCTGAGGTGCTCCGGTGTTGAGGATCAGCGTGCCAGATGTCTTGATACCTACCCTCACCACCTGGGGGTGGCCCGTCAGGAAGTCCAGGATCCAGTTGCAGAGGGAGGTGTTTAGTCCCAGAATCCTTAGCTTAGTGATGAGCTTTGAGGGGACTATGGTGTTGAACGCTGAGCTGTAGTCATTGAATAGCATTCTCACGTAGGTGTTGCTTTTGTCCAGGTGGAAAAGGGCAGTGTGGAGTGCAATAGATTTTGCATCATCTGTGGATCTGTTTGGGCGGTATGAAAATTGGAGTGCGTCTAGGGTTTCTGGGATAATGGTGTTGACATGAGCCATTACCAACCTTTCAAAGCACTTCATGGCTACTGACGTAAGTGCTATGGGGCTGTAGTCATTTTGGCTGGTTGCCTTAGTGTTCTTGGGCACAGGGACTATGGTGTTCTGCTTGAAACATGTTGGTATTACAGACTCAGTCAGGGACATGTTGAAAATGTCAGTGAAGACACCTGCCAGTTGGTCAGCACATGCCCGGAGCACACATCCTGGTAATCCGTCTGGCACCGCAGCCTTGTGAATATTGACCTGTTTAATGGTCTTACTCACGGCGGCTATGGAGAGCATGATCACACAGTCTTCCGGAACAGCTGATGCTCTCATGCATGCTTCAGTGTTGCTTGCCTCAAAGCGAGCATAGAAGTGATTTAGCTCGTCTGGTAAACTCGTGTCACTGGGCATCTCACGGCTGTGCTTCCCTTTGTAGTCTGTAATAGTTTGCAAGCCCTGCCACATAAGATGAGCGTCGGAGCCGGTAGTACGATTCAATCTTAGCCCTGTATTGGCGCTTAGCCTGTTTGATGGTTCGTGGGAGGGCATAGCAGGATTTCTTATAAGCTTCCGGGTTGAAAACAAGTTTTAATGACTTCCACCTAAGTGTATGTAAACTTCCGACTTTAACTGTATACAGATATTAGGGCTGATGAATATGGGTACATATATGTTAATTGTAATATGTGCAGAGCACTGTATGTTCCCATCGGTCACTATTTACATACTTTCAATATATACAGTTGAAGTTGGAAGTTTACATACAATTAGATTGGAGTCATTAAAACTCGTTTTTCAACCACTCCACAAATTTCTTGTAACAAACTATAATTTTGGAAAGTTGGCTAGGACATCTACTTTGTGCATGACACAAGTAATTTTTCCAACAATTGTTTACAGACAGATTGCTTCACTTATAAATTCACTGTATCACAATTCCAGTGGGTCAGAAGTTTACATACACTAAGTTGACTGTGCCTTTAAACAGCTTGGAAAATTCCAGAAAATGATGTCATGGTTTTAGAAGCTTCTGATAGGCTAATTGATATAATTTGAGTCAATTGGAGGTGTACCTGTGGATGTATTTCAAGGCCTACCTTCAAACTCAGTGCCTCTTTGCTTAACATCATGGGAAAATCAAAAGAAATTAGCCAAGACCTCAGAAAAAAAATTGTAGACCTCCACAAATCTGGTTCATCCTTGGGAGCAATTTCCAAATGCCTGAAGGTACGACGTTCATCTGTACAAACAATAGTACGCAAGTATAAACACCGTGGGACCACGCAGCCGTCATACCGCTCAGGAAGGAGTCGCGTGCTGTCTCCTAGAGATTAATGTACTTTGGAGCGAAAAGTGCAAATCAATCCCAGAACAACAGCAAAGGACCTTGTGAAGATGCTGGAGGAAACAGGTACAAAATAATCTATATCCACATTAAAACGAGTCCTATATCGACATAACCTGAAAGGTGGCTCAGCAAGCAGCAAGGAAGAAGCCACTGCTCCAAAACTGCCATAAAAAAGCCAGACTACAGTTTGCAACTGCACATGGGAACAAATATCGTACTTTTTGGAGAAATGTCCTCTGGTCTAATGAAACAAAAATATAACTGTTTGGCCATAATGACGACCATTATGTTTGGAGGAAAAAGGGGGAGGCTTGCAAGCCGAAGAACACCATCCCAAACATGAAGTACGGGGGTGGCAGCATCATGTTGTAGGGATGCTTTGCTGCAGGAGGGACTGTTGCACTTCACAAAATAGATGGCATCATGAGGCAGGAAAATTATGTGGATATATTGAAGCAACATCTCAAGACATCAGTCAGGAAGTTAAAGCTTGGTCGCAAATGGGTCTTCCAAATGGACAATGACCCTAAGCACACTTCCAAAGTTGTGGCAAAATGCCTTAAGGACAACAAAATCAATATATTGGAGTGGCCATCACAAAGCCCTGACCTCAATCCAATAGAAAATTTGTGGGCAGAACTGAAGAAGCGTGTGCTAGCAAGGAGGCCTACAATCCTGACTCAGTTACACCAGCTCTGTCAGGAGGAATGGGCCAAAATTCACCCAACTTATTGTGGGAAGCTTGTGGAAGGCTAACCGAAATGTTTGACCCAAGTTAAACAATTTAAAGGCAATGCTACCAAATACTAATTGAGTGTATGTAAACTTCTGACCCACTGGGAATGTGATGAAAGAAATAAAAGCTGAAATAAATCATTCTCTCTACTATTATTCTGTCATTTCACATTCTTAAAATAAAGTGGCGATCCTAACTGACCTCGGACAGGGAATTTTTACTTGGATTAAATGTCAAGATATTTGAAAAACTGAGTTTAAATGTATTGTGCTGAGGTGTATGTAAACTTTCCACTTCAACTGTACCAGTCAAAAGTTTGGACACACGTACTCATTCCAGGGTTTTTCTTTATTTTTACTATTTTCTACATTGTGGAATAATAATGAAGGCATCAAAACTATGAAATAACACATATTGAATCATGTAGTAATCATGTAAAAAGTGTCAAACAAATCAATATATATTTTATATTTGAGTTTCTTTAATGCTTTGCCTTGATGACAGCATTGCAGACACTTGGCACTCTCTCAACCAGCTTCATGAGGTAGTCACCTGTAATGCATTTCAATTAACAGGTGTGCCTTGAAAAAAGTTAATTTGTGGAATTTATTTTTGAGCCAATGTTGTGAGGTAAGGGTGGTATACAGAAGATTGCCTAATTTGGTAAAAGACTAAGTCCATATTATGGCATGATCAGCTCAAATAAGCAAAGAGAAATGACAGTACATTACTTTAAGACATGAAGGTCATTCAATCCGGAACATTTCAATAACTTTTTAAGTTTCTTCAAGTGCAGTCGCAAAAACCATCAAACGCTATGATGAAACTGGCTCTCATGAGGACTGCCACAGGAGTTACCTCTGCTGCAGATGATAAATTCATTAGAGTTACCAGCCTCAGAAATGATATGCGTCCCAGAGTTCAAGTAACAGACACATCTCAACATCAACTGTTCAGAGGAGACTACGTGAATCAGGCCTTCATGGTCGAATTGCTGCAAAGAAACCTCTACTAAAGGACACCAATAATAAGAAGAGACTTGCTTGGGCCAAGAAACATGAGCAATGGACATAAGACTGGTGGAAATCTGTCCTTTGGTCTGATGAGTCCAAATTTGAGATTTTTGGTTCTAACTGCTGTGTCTTTGTGAGATGCAGAGTAAGTGAATGGATGATTTCCACATGTGTGGTTCCCACCGTGAAGCATGGAGGAAGCAGTGGGGGTTTGCCAGTGACACTGTCTGTGATTTATTTTGAATTCAAGGCACACTTAACGAGCATTGCTACCACAGCATTCTGCAGCGATATGCCATCCCATCTGGTTTGCACTTAGTGCGGCTATCGTTTGTTTTTCAACAGAACAATGACCCAACACACCTCCAGGCTGTGTAAGGGCTATTTGACCAAGAAGGAGAGTGATGGAGTGCTGCAACAGATGACCTGGCCTCCACAATCACCCGACCTCAACACAATTGAGATGTTTGGGATGAGTTGGACCGCAGAGTGAAGGAAAAGCAGCCAACAAGTGCTCAGCATAGACTGTTGGAAAAGCATTCCAGGTTAAGCTGGTTGAGAAAATGCCAAGAGTGTACAAAGCTGTCATCAAGGCAAAGGGTGGCTACTTTGAAGAATCTAAAATCTATAATATATTTTGATTTGTTTAACACTTTTTTGGTTACTACATGATTCCATATGTGTTATTTCATAGTTTTGATTTCTTCACTATTATTCTACAATGTAGAAAATATTAAAAGTAAAGAAAAACCCTGGAATGAGTAGGTTTGTCCACTTTTGACTGGTACTGTATATTTTTAAAATCATTATGGATTACATGTTAGGGTATCTAATGTCATAAGATTTGCATAATGCCATGTCTGGGAAAAATGTGTGAACAAATGGTTTAACTAATGGTCACTATTCTACAATTGTCACTCGAGTCTCGCATGAAGTAATGGGAAAGCCCAGGGTTATTCCATTATAGAATTCATGCAACAATTCGTAGCCTAAAGAAATTCTGGAAGGGACATCATTTCTTCCTATCTGTATTTAACTGGTGCCCTGAAAAATAATCACAGGGCTAGATGAAGTGTAACTCCTCTCTCAGGTACGGGATTGCTTTTTGAGGAAAGGCCATGTTGCTCAGGGTCTGTCTTCCTAAAATGTTGGTGCACGTTATTTATGAATTCAAATTGCGTAACGTGCCTGACTGACAGAAATGATTCAAAAGTAATTAGTTGCTTTTTATTTTAAATATGGATGAAAGGACACAGGAACAAAATGAACATTAAACAGCATTGCATCATCGTGAGAAAGCTTGCGATAGATCAGAGTTTTCACACCAGACACATACAGTACTACATAACCAAATACTCAAAGTTTTTCCCTAATAATAATGATAGATTTATTTTATATAGCGCTTTTCATTACAAACAGAATTTCAAAGTCGCTTTAAAACCCTTTAAGTCACTTGGTTTGGATATACTGACACTGAAGTATATGTATTTCATTGCTTTCTTTGCATATATAATTGACACAGCTTGTCAAAAATGTAAGGCAAAGTTTAAATGCATATGATGAGAATGATGATGAAAAGGAAATTGATGGTCTTACATGACATGTCACGTTAAAGAGATGAGGCCCTGAAACGTCAATTAGATTAACACTTAGATTAACAATCCAGAGTGATGTGTCATTCTACCGCAGATATAGGGCATGTTTGATTATGAACAGCATAGATGACAATCTCATGCGAGCACCCTTGAGTTGTATTCTATGCCATATGTCAATGCTTCCTGGCATTCGTATGATCACTTATTCACACCATGTCAGACTGCTGCATACACCGTAGAACTGGCTTCAGGTTTAAGTCTCGAATGCTGACAAGTTGGGGCCAAAGTTGCACTTTAAATTCAGCAACTTCTGTGTTCAGTTCGACATGAACAAATCATTCAGCAGGGAGTGCTTGTTTTTTATTTTTGGAGAAAAAGGTGTGGAAAGTATAATGGCTTTTGGGAGCTCTTTAATTCAAACTTATTCATATGCATGTGTGGCCTCTCTCCAAAATCAAAAGCCATCTCAGACTGTGTGGAAAGCAACAGGAGGCCTTGAAGCACTATTTACATCTCTCTTTGGGGTGCAATGTGGTAGCAGACAGGGAAACTAGCTGCCACCACATTCTGTGCTAGCAGGGGAAAAGTACCAAGTTATGTAACCCACTGTAGTTACTATTATCTATTATTAATGCTGAGTTCTGAGTCTCCCCAACACCTCATTACATTATGAATGCCTTGTATGTTGCCCATGGCAACAATGCCTCAGACAGAGGATGAGGCCAGACTTCAATCAAAACATTGTGCACTTTCTGAACATTTTATGTACTACATGTACTAAAACTTTTGTATTGCTCTCTAATGACTCAGTCAGCAGTTTACTTGTTTTCCAAGTAAATGTAATGACTATAAATAAATGAAGGCAATGAAAGCATGACGGTCAACCTTCTCAGGGATCCACTTCACGCGCTGCAACTTAATCTCACCTTAAACTATGCCCAAGTCTTTCGTTTATTCTTTAATTAATTGCAAGCCCAAAGAGGCATGTCCTTCTACATGAATTAAAACCCTTGATTATGGAGTCACTCATGTTTAATTTACAGAATATGTTAATGTCAAAAGATACATTGCAGTCATAAAATATGAAGAGGACCCCAGGGCAAAGAAGCTAAAAAAAAAAAGGAAGATAGCGTCCTCTCAAAAAGATCAAAAGTAAAATAAGACACCAGCGCACAAGCAGGCCACTCAAGTGTCTAGTTGATCCTCTTATCTCATCCTGAAATGCAATGGAGTATTCGATTGGCAGAGTCTGACCAGTTTGTGCCAAAATGGGCGTACTCACTACACGAGACACGGTTACGTCACCACTGTTTGTCTGCAGGGATAGCAACACACACATACACACATAACAAATGAAACTGAATGTGCCTTTCGGTACATAAAAACATGGCAATACAATAAACTAATCATAGTAAGACTATTGCAGATATACCTAAATACTTTTTGGGTTATCTAAGCCATGGCTATTTGAAAACGAATGTAGATGGTTGTTGAGCTTGGAGAACATGTACATTCTAATTGTAGCTTACCTCCATTTAATCCCCTGTTTTAACCTTTACCTACAAATTACTTTGTAATGTTTATATTTAGTGTATTTAACCCTCATAATACCAACATATTTTGCATACATGGATTACCAAGAAGAAACTATTGGAAAAAGAAAAAGCAACAGTTTAAGCAAAATATCAACGCTATTTTTATCATAACATCATTGGACATGTAAATAATGTTATCTGAAATCAAAAAATAACTAAAATAGACTGTTATTTTAGCACAATTACAGTTAATTAACATATTCTGTATACAAAAAAATACACTTTCCCTTAAATAATGTTCAGTTTTTTTCCAAAGTACAATAGACATAAGTACAAAGAGCTGATTTCCCATCATTTTATTGTAGTACCATTTCATTTTTTGAATTTTGAAGTGTGCACAAACTTTGCCATTTTTCTGTGGTAAAAAATTACTGCCATTTAAAGGGGCAGTACACCAAATTGGAAATGTCTGTAATTTTATAGACAAAATTAGTAATCCATTGACAATTAACAAAAATATGGTGTAGTTGTATTTATTTACTTACCCACAGTCAGCATGCGTATCGCTGCTAGCGAAACAATGGGAGTGGTGTAAAAAGTAACCAATTGTCAATCTTGAGTAAAAGTAAAAATACCTTAATAGAAAATGACTAAAGTCAAAGTGAACGTCACCCAGTAAAATACTACTTGAGTAAAAGTCTTAAAGTATTTGAGTTTTAAATATACTTAAGTATCAAAGGTATACTTAAATATCAAAAGTAAAAGTATAAATCATTTCAAATTCCTTATATTAAGCAAACCAGATGGCACAATTTTAAATTGTTTTTATAGATAGCCAGGGACACACTCCAACACGCAGACATCATTTACAAACAAAGCATTTGTGTTTAGTGAGTACGCCAGATCAGAGGCAGTAGATATGACCAAGGATGTTCTCATAATAATAATAATTTTATTTAACTAGGCAAGTCAGTTAAGAACAAATTCTTATTTACAATGACGGCCTATCCCGGACGACCCTGGGCCAATTGTGCGCTGCCCTATGAGACTCCCAATCAAAGCCTGGATTTGAACCAGGGACTAAAGTGATGCCGTTTGCACTGAAATGTAAGACCGCCTTAGACCGCTGCGCCACACGGGAGCCCAAATAAGTGTGAATTGGACCATTTTCCTGCCCTGCTAAGCATTCAAAATGTAAAGAGTACATTTGGGTGTCAGGGAAAATGTATGGAGTATAAAGTACATTATTTTATTTAAGAATGTAGTGAAGTAAAAGTAAAAGTTGTCAAAAATATAAATAGTACAGTAGCGTTCAGATACCCCAAGAACAGCAATGGGCCTATGGCAGGATGCTTCAAAAAGCATGTCTAAATCCTAAAAGTAACTTCAAACCAAATGTTAGAGCAGCTCAAATACCATAACATATCTGTTGAATACACAGTAGAGTATTATCATATTACAGACATTATTGCATTTATATAACATTTCTGGTAGAATAACTCTTTTTGGAAGAATATACACCAATACAGCACCATCTGTAGATTTAGAGGGTAGCTGGTACTGTATCTGTATTACAGTTCTACCAAGAATTCATACCACTGACAGACTTTTATGAGCTGTTTTGACTGCAACTAAGCATATATGTAAGGTTATTTAGATTTTGTACTCGGTTATACCTAGTTATAATCAGTTCTAACCATAACGAGTACATAAGGTGAGTACATTTCAGCAGGTGATCTTGATTTTGATCTGTTCAAAATCACGGATACAGGTCCCCGCCACCTGATAATATGTATAAGATAATATTATGTTTCCAGAGAATCCTGGATTCAAATAAATACTTTTTAGACTTTCCCTAGAATAAATACTTTTCGGGGAATACACACCAGTACAGCTCTCTGCGGAGATTTACAGCATAACGCAGTTCTATCAAGTATTTACGCCACTGGCAGACTTTGCATACCATTGGCAAATTTGTATATGCACAAAAATAAGGTGATTTTGTACACAGTCATATAATACATGGTATAAAATCTTAGTAGAAACAATCTTAGTAGAGTACATGGGGAGCTATATCTCTGCAGGTGATCTGTCTGTCTGGTCAAAATCACTGGTACAGGTCCCCCATCTGGTGGTATGGGTAACTTGTTATTATGTCTCCAGAGAAATCTAGATTCAAATAAAGGTCCTATCTATCAAATTACTACAGAAGGAATTAGGTGTTTTTGGCTGGGGTCAAACTGACTTGCATTTAGATTTATTAAGAAAAAGTTGATTGGGAAAGTTATGAAAAATTGGTAAAATTTAATAAACCACCTTTGGGCTATAATCAAAATATGCCTCTGGGGTCAAATTGACCCCAGTCCATAGTATGAAGGTTAATATGTGAACGTGTTAAATGACATTCTGCTGTACTTTGCTCTTTACAATGTACTTTATGAGGCAGAAAGAAAATGGATTATCTTGTCGAAACAAAGCTGTTTTTGAAACCTGGGCACCTCCGATAATCCATTGGTCTGATTAATTCAGAGTACAAATCCCAGATAAGGATGGGCTTCTTTATTTCTATTATTTTGGTAAAGCATGGACCGAAACAGGAAAGGAATGTGAAACCTAGTAAACCGATTTAAAGTCCCTACCCTCTTCCCTCTGCTCAAATCCTGTGTTTTTTGACAATGCTGTGAAAATTGACAACTGAAAGGCTAAAGGGCTTTGCAGGTCTAATTCTCCAATGTTTTTCCTTCACACATCGGTGTGGTCATGTAACATATGTTATCAGTAGAATATAAGAAAATATAAAAAATTGTTCTGGGAAAATTGAAATTGTAATAAGAATATATTGTCTGATTCACAAGTGATGCAAACAGGCAGCCTACTGGGCACACACTGGTTGAATTCATGTTATTTCCACGTCATTTCAATTAAATTATGTTGAACCGATGTGAAATGGACGTCTATGCCCAGTGCGAGACAATGTAAAACCTTGACTCACAGTTATCACAATGAAATATTTATTGGAACTTCATCATCCATTATCTGATCCCCATTTCAACATTTAGAGGCCTGCTCAAGGTCCCCCTGACAATAACATCAATGAGCACTCCTTGAAAAACTCTGGTTTTACCTTCCTTTGTACTCAGCAGGGCGCTGAAGGAGTGATTCTTCTTTGAGTCTCACATTAACTAAATGGTATATTTATGAATGCCATTTCCACCTGCTTGAAAAGAAATGAAATTGACCCTGCCATAATCTATCTACAGGGAAAAGAGCTTCCCACGGGACTGTGAGTATGTTGATGTGTTTTCTCCAGCCAGACAAATAGGACTTCCAGGACCAGGAAGTTAATGATGTATACAAATGCGGCTAAGTCATGATTAAGAGCCTGGCTCAAACTGGAATAGAGATGTTCTGCTTTAAAACCAACTTGGCTCCTTAGAGAAATATGATGAATGTATGGATATGGGTGGATGCTACAGTATAATCAACCTCCATGGCAGCCCTATAGTATCTTGCAACCAGATTTCCAATTCAGACAGCAGACAGGAATCTAACTCTTTTCACAATTTGACCCGGCTGTAAGAGTCAAAGTAGACAATTGGGTTACCTGTACATAACTTTTTTTAATCAAGTTTGAGGCCCCTGTTTACAAAGTTGAAATATAAAATGAGCAAACTTCACTTTTCTTCTAATCAGATTGGCAGATCTTGCCAATCATTTAGAGTGCAACAATTAAGCAATAAGGCATGAGGGGGTGTGGTATAAGGCCAATATACCATAGCTATATACCTTAGCCGTGGTATATTGGCCATATATCACAAACCCCGATGTGCCTTAATGCTATTATAAACTGTTTACCAATGTAATTAGAACAGTAAAAAGTATTTTTTTGTCATACCCGTGGTATACGGCTTTCATATATTACGGCTTTCAGACAATCAGCATTCAGGGCTCGAACCACCCTGTTTATAATGTGAAACAGAGCATGCATTTAGGGATGTTAAAGTTTTACTTTGAGAGGAGATTCATATTTAATCTCTGCTATCTTCTGACTTTTCACCTAAAAACATATAGTACTGTACTTCTGACTGACTATGAGGCAGGACTTATAGCACTGGATATATCATCATATGCCCTAAAAGGTCTGCAGACATTTGGCAGATTTTGCATTAACCCCCTGCAACCAGGGCCATAACTACATATGAGGACACCGAGGACTGGACCTTTTGTCATTTGAAAATCAATTGCGGTTGAGCAGCTAAATACTGCTCCCAGCGTTGATCAAAGCTCAGAACGCTTATATTCTTGATCTGATTGAGTTCTAATCACGACTGCCTTTGTGAACGAGTGGAATCATGAACAGTGGTTTGATCGTTATGTTCGCCTGCATCCCCCTGATTTGCCTTTTTAGCAGCACATTCGCCACTCTCTCAAACAGCTAACTCCGCCGTCTTGTGGCACAGGCCGAGGGCCTGAGACATGAAACGAACTACCCCAGCTCTGAGTCAGCTCAAGTAGCCGACTAGAGACGCACGCTGCAGACAGTGTGTTTGTGAGATGCAGGACAAAAGGCCATTTTAAAACCATCTCGTGACTCCTGCCGTGTCTACAGACATCCCCCAAACAAAAAATGACTCATTCAGAGAATGAGTGCTCAACTGGTAAATGAAAGTAAATAAAATTGTTTTGTCATTTCACACCTTACCGTGAAATGCTTACTTACAAGCCCTTAACCAACAACGCAGCTAAAAAAAAAAGAGTTATAGAAAATATTTAGTAAATAAAATAAAATAAAAAGTAACACAATAAAATAACAATAATGAGACTATATACAGGGAGTACCGGTACCGAGTCAATGTGCAGGGGTGCAGGTTAGTCGAGGTAATTTGTACATGTAGGTAGGGTTAAAGTGACTATGAATAGACAATAAACGGAAATAGCAGCAGTGTAAAAAAGGAGGGGGGGGGGGGGTAATGCAAATAGTCTGGGTAGCCATTTGATTAGAAGTTCCGCCTTATGGCTTGGGGGTAGACACTGTTTAGAAGCCTCTTGGAGCTCCGGTATCACTTGTCATGCGGTAGCAGAGAGAACACTCTATGACTATGGTGGCTGGAGTCTTTGACAATTTTTAGGGCCTTCCTCTTACACCGCCTTGTATAGAGGTCCTGGATGGCAGGAAGCTTTGCCCCAGTGATGTACTGGGCAGTACGCACTACCCTCTGTAGTGCCTTGCGGTTGGAGACCGAGCAGTTGCCATACCAGGCAGTGATGCAACCAGTCAGGAGGCTCTCGATGGTGCAGTTGTAGAACCGTTTGAGGGTCTGAGGACCCATGCCAAATCTTTTCCATCTCCTGAGGGAGAATAGGTTTTGTCATGCCCTCTTCACGACTGGCTTGGTGTTCTTGGACCATGTTAGTTTGTTGGTGATGTGGACACCAAGGAACTTGAAGCTCTCAACCTGCTCCACTGCAGCCCCGTCGATGAGAATGGGGGCATGCTCGGTCCTCTTTTTCCTGTAGTCCACAATCATCTCCTTTGTCTTGATCACGTTGAGGGAGAGGTTGTTGTCCTGGCACCACACAGCCAGATCTCTGACCTTCTCCTTATAGGCTGTCTCGTCATTGTCGGTGATCAGACCTACCACTGTTGTGTCATCAGCAAACTTAATGATGGTGTTGTATTCGTGCTTGGCCACGCAGTCGTGGGTGAACAGGAGAATGCTGAGCTGTATTCAATAAATAGCATTCTCACATAGGTGTTCCTTTTGTCCAGGTGGGAAAGGGTAGTGTGGAGTGCGATTGAGATTGCATCATCTGTGGATCTGTTGGGGCGGTATGCGAATTGGAGTGGGTCTAGAGTTTCTGGGATGGTGGTGTTGATGTGAGCCATGACCAGCCTTTCAAAGCACTTCATGGCTACCTATGTAAGTGTGATGGGGCGTTCTTCATTTAGGCAGGTTACCTTCGCTTTCTTGAGCACAGGGACTATGGTGGTCTGCTTGAAACATGTAGGTATTACAGACTCAGTCAGGGAGAAGTTGAATATGTCAGTGAAGACACTTGCCAGTTGGTCCGCGTATGCTCTGAGTACACATCCTGGTAATCCGTCTGGCCCCACGGCCTTGTGAATATTGACCTGTTCTAAAGGTCTTGCTCACATCGGCTACGGAGAGCGTAATCACACAGTCGTCCGGAACAGCTGATTCTCTTATTCATGCTTCAGTGTTGCTTGCCTCGAAGCGAGCATAAAAAGCATTTAGCTCGTCTGGTAAGCTTGCGGACAGCTCGCAGCTGGGTTTCCCTTTGTAGTCTGTAATAGTTTGCAAGCCCTGCCACATCTGACGTGTGTCAGAGCCGGTGTAGTAGGATTCAATCTTAGTCCTGTATTGACACTTTGCATGTTTGATGGTTCGTCTGAGGGCATAATGGGATTTCCGGATTAGTGTCACGCTCCTTGAAAGCGGCAGCTCTAGCATTTAGCTCGGCGCGGATGTTGCCTGTAATCTATGGCTTCTGGTTGGGATATGTACGTACGGTCACTGTGGGGACGACATCGTCAATGCACTTCTTGATGAAGTCGGTGACTGAGGTGGTATACTCCTCAATGCCATTGAATGAACCCCGGAACATTTTCCAGTCTGTGCTAGCAGAATAGTCTCATACTGTAGATATGTCAGTCAGGTGGCTAGCTGTTGGCAGAGACTTCTATTTCAGTAACTTTGAAGGGCTCTGGCTAGTATTACATAGCCAGCTAGAAGGAGGAAGTAAGCGGCTAACGTTAAATGGAGCCTATATGCTTCTAAGTTCTCATAATAACGTTGCTTTACAGAGAGTAGGCTATTGAGACAGACAGTGATGTGGCACTCAGTGGTGAGGCTGAGGCAGGCTGCAATGCATGGAGGAGAAAGCAGAGGAGACAGAGAGAGGAAGCAAGCAGAGAGAGAGGTTAGTACAGTGGTTCCCCATGTGAGGTCCCCTGAGAAAATCTGTACTAATCTCATCAAACCAATTAGGAACTTTTAAAAAGAAGATATGTTTCAATATGAACATCTCATTTTAATGTAGGCTTGTCTTCCCTATAGGACTATATTAAAATGAAATAAAACACGCAAACAACACAGTTCTAAAAATGTCCCACGTTTTCGTTTATATCGGTGGTCGATCGCCTACTGGAGTTTACAGTTTACCCATTACCCAACTTTTACCACTACATCACTGATATTAATACAGCATCCATAGTAATATTCTAACAATTAATGTGAATGTGATAATACAATCATCTGTGTGCTCCATTGATGTCTGTTTGTGCGGGGCTTGATTAGTAATGCCTAGGAATACAAATGTGAATGCTATGTGATTTGAGAAAAGAGATACAGTATCTATGTAAAGAGTTGAGGATTTAATGCAATTCATCATTACAACTGACTACCCCTGTCAGGGGTATAACATTACAATTGTATGGCTAATAGGCTATGTGTTATTAGTTCGACTTAGGTAAATGAACCTACAGCAGCCAAGGTGATAATGACTGGGGGCATTTTTCTTGTTTTTGCTGTTCTACAAATAGCATTTTAACCTTTTTTAATTGTATAGAAATGCAGTAAATGAGCTTCAACTTTCAAATAATTTCCTGGGCCTCACTAAAACTCAAACGCTGGGTAGTCATATAACCCTTAATTATTCTCTACATGCAGAGAGCATATCTTCAGTAGTCCACGGTCAGTCCACGGTCAGTAGAAAGTGTATTACAATCCACACTCTAACTGACCCAACACTGTACAATCCAGTCATTGTTATTGTAGCTCTACATATGCATGACAGTTCCCCCCAGGGACAATACACAGGTGATGAGAGATGGACTTTATTTGGCTCTCACAAAGCTGGGTTAAAAGGGAAGGACAATGCTACCCTGGGGTGGCAAAACGAAACGAGCAAGTGGTGGACTCAACAATATCCTGGGAATGGTCACATCTAATCAAATCATCAAGTGCACATCAAGGCATCTTCAAAACACATCTCCTTTTTCTATTTCAAACATTGGTGAGCAACAACAATGCCAGCCCACCTCCCCATTGAAATTTCATACATCAGGCCTCCCGAGTGGCACAGCGGTCTAAGGCAATGCATCGCAGTGCTAGAGGCTTCACTACAGACCCGGGTTCGTTCACGGGCTGTATCACAACCTGCCGTGATCGGGGGTCCCAAAGGGCGACTCATCGTGCTCTAGCGACTCCTTGTGGCGGTCCAGGCACCTGCAGGCTGACCCTGGTCATCAGTTGAACAGTGTTTACTCCGACACATTGCTGCGGCTGGCTTCCAGGTTAAGCAGGCAGGTGTTAAAAAGCATGGTTTGGCGGGTCATGTTTCGGAGAACACATGACTCAACCTTCGCCTCCAGAGCCCATTGGGGAGTTGCAGCAATGAGACAAGATCGAAATTGGGGTGAAAAATTGGGTAAAATACTAAATAAATAAAAAATACCTCAAAGTTGAGACTGGAGGATTTCAAGTTCATTCCTGTAACATTCTGTCTTGTAAAAGGAGTAATGTATAGTCGACAACTCTTACTGCTCCCATACGTAAGAAAACCCCACCAGAATATGTAAAGGGAAAACTGTAGAATATCATGTTTCAACAAAACACACCATGAAGTCCAATGTAAGAAAGTGTCCTCCGAATCTTATTTTGAAATTAAATTTGTACTATTACTATTACCATAGTCTACAGTATACTGTATGTGCTGCAGTTTCATCCATACCAACCTATAGAACGTGACATGGATCCTGCTGTGAAGGTCTGCCATCATTATTTACTGTCTTAATAAAGCTTATCTAAATGTCTACGACTGCATCTCCTCAGCTCTGTGTTATTTATCATGGAGAGATAGATGGGTTGACACACACACACACACACACACACACACACACACACACACACACACACACACACACACACACACACACACACACACACACACACACACACACACACACACACACACACACAGAGAGAGAGAGAGACCTACACACAGTCGGTATCACACCCACTGAAACAGGATTAATATACTGGCATCTGAGCAACAGTGGAAAGGACAGTTATGAATGAAGAGTTATGAAAGCAAATTTTTATACAGTGATAATCTATTTGGGGGTTGGGTTCCTCCCAGAGGCCTCACACTTCAAACATTATCTCACTGTCAACTGTCACTATGACTGTGGGAGGTGGGGTTTTCCACCACCTAATAACTTGCAAACATGAAAACAAAAGGAGATTTTAATGCTTTGCTTTCTGTGTCTTTGCTTTAGGTCTTGCTTTTGTTTTTACTTTTTGCTGTTGTGTTTTCTGGATCTGTTTTCATGCTTTTATTTTTGTGTTTGTGCTTTAGGTTTTGCTTTTGTGTTTTGTACTAACAGGCCACCATACTTACAAACATGTTACAAGAAACAACATTTTTTGGCATGTTGAAGAAATGTCTTCTACAAGCGTCTAGAGTTATCAAGCGTGGGTGTGAGATAGGTGGTTGAGTTGAGAAACAAACAATCAAGAAGCGCAGGTAATTAAAAGTTGTGGTCAATGTCAATGATTAATCAATACTGTTTATCTAAGCCTCAGTGACCTGATGGAACGTGTCAGTGGCCAAGCCATGGAGCATTTCACAGTCAGTCTTGTTGCTAACACACGAGGAAGTGCTGATTACAGTCACTTCCCAGACCCAATCAATAGGACTTTGAAGTAATGGAAATGTGTTGCTGATCGGAATCTAATGAGAATTCACTCAAACCACTTGAATTCCCCTGTTATACACTGTACCTGTAAAACAAGCATATTAGTAAGACAGGAGTTAGTACATAATCCATCCAAAAAGATGGATTTATGACATGTCAACATTAATCAAGCCCAGGGGCACTGGCCTTAAAGCTGAGATCTGCACAATGTTTTGGCAATGGTGCAGGATACCCAGCTAGCACATAATGTTCTGAGAATCATGTTTCTTTAGTGGGAATTTCAGTACTTCATCCTAATGTTTCCTACCAGTTTCCTCATGGTTCTATTTAAAGTCATGTTCTCAGAACGTTCAGAAAACATTAATAACAAACAACGTTCTTGTGTGGGAATTTCAGTACTTCAGCATAACGTTTTCTGCAGGTTTCCTCATGGTTCTATTTAAAGTCATGTTCTCAGAACATTAAAACAAATTTTCATTAAAAAAACACAAAAACACAGAATGTTTATTAAAAACATATATATTCCGTTCTCAACGTCAACAAACTCTCTATATCCTCCATCTTGTTAAGTGTGTCCAGGTGTGTTGGCCACACCTACTAATTGTCCACACCTCAGCTTAATGAGTTTTTGAATAGACTAAAATTAACAGCTTTGTATGAGTGAAAAAATATGCCATTCTAGCTCCATCCTGGTGGCGCAGTGGACTAATTCCATGTACAGAATACATAAGAGTGTAGGTTCAAATCTCACTGCTGCTCTGTCACAATAAAAATTAAATGTGTTTGCATTAATACCTAAACAAATTAATTTATATCTGTGCTTGGAGTTCAAAACATATTGCCTAAGCTAGCAATGTTATTATAAGTAAAAGTAAAAACCTCCAAATAATCTATCATTTCTGTTCTCACAACATTTAATAAACCTTCCAGGAAAACTTTCGGGGAACCATAGCAAAATGTTATCAGAACCTCCCTGCAACTTAAAAATCTATATTCCTAGAACAGGTCAAATTTTACCGGTCAGGAAATGTTTGGCTTCATTCCCAGAACCAAAACGATACCAAAAACGTCGTTTCCCACAACTTCAAAAGAACCAAATGTGCTAGGTGAGATGTTGTGTTTGTAAATAGAGAGCTGGGTCTTAGAAAATGTAACTATCACTGAGTTATTTGTAGTGTTTGGAAACCGCCCCCTCATCTTTGATTTGATTTGTTACCACAGAATTTAAATAACTGAATGGCCGTTACAAATACCCACCCCTCAAATACCCATTTGTTTGCAAACACAAATGTTTATATTGCACACCACCCCTCTGTTTACAAACACCAATGTTTATGTTGCACACCACCCCTCTGTTTACAAACACCAATGTTTATGTTGCACACCACCCCTCTGTTTACAAACACCAATGTTTATGTTGCACACCACCCCTCTGTTTACAAACACCAATGTTTATGTTGCACACCACCCCTTTGTTTACAAACACCAATACAATGCTATTTTTCAGAGAACAAGTTATCTACTAACTTTCAGCATGCATGTAGAGAAGGGCATTGAACTTGTACTGCACTGATGACAGATGACTGGTTAAAATACATGGACAATAAGATGATAGTTGGAGCTGTATTGTTAGATTTCAGTGCAGCCTTTGATGTTATTGATCATATATTGTTATTGAAGAAACTCACTTGCTTTGGCTTTGAATCACCTGCCGTCACATGGTTGGAGCATTATTTATCCAATTGAACCCAGAGATTGTTCTTCAATGGAAGCTTCTCTAGCAGCAGATATTTACTGTGTGCAGTGTCCCTCAGTGCAGTGACCTTGGGCCGTTACTCTTTTCTATTTTTACAAATGATTACATCTTGCCACTGGTCTTACACAGAGCTAGAATGACCATGTACAGTATATGTATGATTCCACACTCTAAATGTCAGCACCAAAAGCCAGTGAGCTCACTGAAATGCTACATAAGGAGTCAGTATCAGAATGGGTGATTCATAATCAAATAAAATGTTATTTATTTCATAAACTGGTCTTAAATACATCTAAAACTAAAAGCATTGTATTTGGTTCAAAATATTCTCTAAGATCTAAAGTTGTGCATAAAGGGTGTGACCATTGACTAAGTACTAGTTAATTAGGCTCTGGTCTTGTCCCCTCTTGATTACTGTCCGGTAATATGGTCAGGTGCAGCAAAGAAAGACGTAGTAAAGCTGCAGCTGGCTCAAAACAAAGCAGCACGCCTTGCCCTTAACTGCACATACAGAACTAACATCAACAACATGCATGATAGTCTTTCATGGTTGAGGGTTGACGAGAAATTAACTGCATCTCCTAGTTTTTATGAGAAATATTACTGTGATGAAAATGCCATATTGTCAAATAATATTCAGCTCACACACCCATACATACCCCACAAGACACCAGGGGTCACTAGGGGTCGCTTCACAGTCCCCAAGTCCAAAACGAATTCACGGCAACTCACAGTATTTTACAGAGCCATGAGCGAAAGGAACACCATCTTAAATTACTCAAGCAAACAGCAAAATGACCTTTAAAAAACATTTTAAACAACATCTCATGAAACGGCGGGACTGTGAGGGACACACACAAGCACATACACACACATTATTTCTGTTGTTGTATTGTTTCTATAGCGTTGTTTCTTATCTATCAGTGTATCAGTGTTTTGTTACTTGTGATGTCTTGTGTTAATAGTGGATCCCGGGAAGAGTAACTGCTGCTTCTGCAAAAGCTAATGGGGATACTAATAAACAACCAAAACAAACAAGTAAATAAACAAACAAACACCCCTCTGTTTACAAACACCAATGTTCATGGTACACAGTGGGAGGAAACAGAGATTAGGGGTTGTGGCTTTAAGTACAAGGTTTGTAACCCCCCCCCCAGTCAGTACATAAATCCTGTATGATTATTCCACTAAGTATACCAGTGTGAGTGGCATTGTATTACTCACCTGAAGTATATTCTCGGAGACGGCTGCAACGCATTGGCAAGATCTTGACAATGCAGTTACTTAATGTTTGTCATCACTCAAGTCAAGTCATGTTGGATGTTCTACAGTGAAGAGATAAGATGGGAATGGCCAGAGATGTCTGAGACATACTCCACATTATCTGTGAGCATCTGCAGTCACTGTAGAATGCACTGCATCTCCTCTCCAAAACCAAGCCCTGTCTTGCTGAAAAAAGAACACTTATTAAAGTGACAAGAGCAGCATGAGAGAGGCACACTAACCATGGCTTTAAAACACAGCCTTTGAAGAAGAGGGAGAAGAGTGATATTGTGAAGCCACCCTGTACACCACCAGTGAATGCACACTCACAAGGCAGAGCAGATTGCTTCACAACGGAGCTAAATAAATGTGGGCTGCCCGTACGTCTTGGGATCTGGGAGACGAGTGTTAGAGAGACAAAAGGGGACGAGGAGAAAAAGCAGAGGAGTCTGACAGCCCAGAATAAATGACTCAACATCAAAACCCCTCACATCTCCCACCACATCCCCCCAGACTTGGAGGAACAGAACAAAAGCATTGTGCTACTCTGCGAGGCTGTTCATTAGGTGCTTGGATGTGTTTGCTGCATACTCTTTCGCTTCAAAGAAACCGACTCATTGCAACATCAGTGCCTTTCTGCGGGAGAAAAAAAAACTTTTCTGGCAGAAGGACAGTTAAGTTAAGTTTTGTGTTACAAGCAGGCTGGCCTTGTCAACTGTGAGAACTCAAAGCCACATAATAATCAAGTGCTGTATTGAGAGAGGGACAGTATTTAAATGGATTACTGGTGGATGTTAAATAGCTTACAGATGGGATGTCCAGCTATGTAAACCTAAATAACCAGATAAATATTTCAATATCTAGGAGAACAGTAAGTTATTGAGAATAATCCAGAAGACAAATAATGCCTCCATCCATTTTATTAAAATGTCAAATGTAAAAAACAAAAATTAAATGACTTGAAGATGTCATTTCTGACATTGAAAGGAAGCAGCTCCAGCAATTGGCGACGAAGACTGCAGGTATTGTGAGTCCTAGTGTGGGAGACAGTTAGTTACTTCAGGGGGTAAAATGTATTGTGTAGCCACGCTGGTGGAAAGAACCAATCACTTGGAAGTGAATGACAACTTAATTTGTCCTTTGGAAAGAAAGAGTAATGACTGTCACAGCTTTCACCTTCAATTCCATCTTAATTAGTCAGAGGTGACCTACAGTCCAGGTACATGTCTGCTTTGCCAACAAAATATAACTGCTACATAACTGCTACACCAAGGCAGCAGGTTGCCTAGTGGTTAGAGCGTTGGGCAAAAAAGGTTGCAAGATCAAATCCGTGAGCTGACAAGGTAAAAATCTGTCATTCTGCCCATGTTCCTAGGCTGTCATTGAAAATAAGAGTTTGTTCCTAACTGACTTGCCTAGTTAAATAAAAGGTACAATTAAATAATATGAAGACAAAATAATTGTTGCTGAGTTGGTTATTTTTCTAGGCCTGTTACACAACTGGACACTCATGCTAAATTACACTGAGTGTACCTAAACATTAAGGACACCTTCCTAATATTGAGTTGCAGAACAGAACAGACTCATTTCGTTGGGGGCATGAACTCTGCAAAGTGTTGAAAGTGTTCCAAAGGGATGTTGGCCCATTTTAACTCCAATGCTTCTCACAGTTGTGTCAAGTTGGCTTGAAACTCTGTGGTAGATTATGATTATATTAATTAGCTATATATACACTGAGTATACCAAACATTAGGAATATCTTCCTAATATTGAGTGCCCCCCCCCCCCCCCCACCTCAGACCAGCCTCAATTTGTTGGGTCAAGGCGTTGAAAGCACTGTTGTGTCAAGTTGGCTGGTTGGTGGACCATTCATGAGTGTGAAAAACCCAACAGCGTTGCAGTTCTTGACAGAAACCGGTGCGCCTGGCACCTACTACCATACCCCGTTCAAAGATACTTAAATATTTTGTCTTGCCCATTCATCCTCTGAATGGCACACAAAACACCTTGCCCCCGACCACAATCGGTGTCTCAATTGTTTCATTATTAAACCCATAAGAGTCTAAACCCAGTCTAAGCCGGGTGGATGAAAAATGCGTAGAACACCATCGTGTTTGTGAGAGTCTCATCTTTCCATAGAGGGGTCATAATAGTTTGTAGGCTAAACCGTTAGGACACTACAGACGATTTTGTCAGAAGACCGATTTTCTTTCGGGATGTCTCATGGTCTGACAAACACCACTATAGCTCTGTCACCTTTCACCGCATATGCAGAAGTGTTACATAAGCGGACGCGGTGAACTGAGACCAAAAAAAGATATCTCTAGCTTAAACTGACAGATTTTTATGGGGATTTTTCTTTGCAAATTAGATTTCCACGGGGGCACGGACATCAACCTAAGGGGTTAACCTGTCTCCTCCCTTTCATCTACACTGATTTAAGTGGATTTAAGAAGTGACATCAATAAGGGAACATAGCTTTTACCTGGATTCCCCCGGTCAGTCTATGTCATGGATGGAAAGAGCAGGAGTTCTTAATGTTTTGTACACTCAGTGTATATTAGACATTATGTAAATAGAGCTGTTACATTGCCACTTATTTAATAAATACAGTTCATTTGATAGACCTAATTAAGGCTGCCATGTTTTACCCTCAATTATCCCTTCTTTGCTTAAATATTTAACTTGGCCCAGTCTATTACCTAATTTCCTTTCAGCGAACAGAATTAATATGTCTAGAAAGTCCAGACTTCAGACACTCACTTTGACAGCCACTCTATTCAGACACCGTTTCTGACAGAATCTTCTCCAGAAGTTGCACTCCATAATATCATGAAACCATACTTTTCACCTAATAATGAATTCCTTCCCAGAGATGGTGGGTTTCAAAGGTTGACCATTTATTTTCTGAATAGTTATTTCTCATCTTGGAGTTGCCAAAAAAAAGACTACTGGAGGCATAATCCTGACTTGAGATACACACAACACAACTCAAACTTGCATACACTATGGGCTCACACAAGTATTGAAGTTACACTAAATTTGAAACGGAAATATATATCTAATCAGAGTGCTGCATGCCAGCTGTGGTCACTCCAGGACAGCATACACTCACTGGCAAGTTTATTAGGTAAACCCATCTAGTACCGGGTCGGACCCCTTTGCCTCCAGAACAGCCTGAATTATTTGGGGTGTTTTACAACGTTTTGGAAATGTTCCACATGGACCAACGTCCATGCTGACGCGATGGCATTACTCAGTTGCTGCAGATTGGACGACAGTACATTAATGCTGTGAACAGCCTGTTCCATCTCGATTTTCCAGTGTTGGCGTGCCCACTGGAGCCGCTTCTTCTTGTTTTTAGCTCATAGTAATGAAACCCGGTGTGGTCGTCTGCTGCAGTAGCCTATCAGTGACAAGGATCGATGAGTTGTGCGCTCCAAGATGCGATGTTGCACACCATTGTTGTACTGCACCGTTATGTGTCTGTTTGTGGCACGCCTGTTCGCTTGCGCCATTCTTGCCATTCTCCTTCAACCTCTCTCATCAACGAACTGTTTTCGCCCACAGGACTGCCGCTGCCTGCATGTTTTTTTGTTTGTCACACCATTCTCTGTAAACCCTAGACACTGTCATGCGTGAAAAGTCCAGGAGGGGTTTCTGAGATACTGGATCCAGCACACCTGGCACTGACGATCATACCACTCTCAAAGTGGCGTAGATCACTTGCTTTGCCCATTCTAACGTTGAATCTCACATTGACTGAATGCCTTGATGCCTGTCTGCCTGCTTCATATAGCAAGCCACAGCCATGTGACTCCATTTTCGTGAATGGGGTGGTGTACTTAATATACTGGCCTGTGTGAAATTAAAAGTTATTTGCTTGACAAAATTCACATCAAGTAACATTTGGTTTGTTATGTTGTGATAAACCACATCTTGAAATTACATTTGGTGAATATAGTCAGTATATTAAATCTAAAGCCATGCCAGGTGCATGGTCTTGATAAAATGCCATAAGATATATCCTGTCTTCATAACAGAGCAAGATTGGCAACAAATCCTACATCATACCCATTTTGTTAATTGGTTGACGTGAGAAAAATAACTGCACAGGAAAGGGATTTTGCTGACATGGGGAATCCATTTAAGGAGCTCTTCTTCTCTCCAAAGTAGACCCAAAATAAGCACCATTCTGTGGATTTGAAAGAGCCTTAAGCAGGATGCTTGCTGGATAACCTAGATGACTGGATATTTCTGTCAGGAACCATTTAGTTTCAGATCCGTCTGAGACTTGTACCTCCATCAGTGTGGGTTTGCTTATACAAAAAGCATATATGAATAAATGTATCCTCCTGTCCACCATGGTAAGCTTCTCCGGAACATGAAATACAGACACCGCTGCATTCGGTTCTTTCTGTGATCCTCCAGCCTTCAAGCTATTGATGCATTGATTTCATTTGACACGCTTTCTTCACTGCCTCTTCCTTGTCTAATGGAAGACAAGATTAAGATTTCACTGTTTGTCATTTACCTCACTGTAAATAAGTTAAATCCAATTTGTCACAGTGTTCTTACAGAGATGGTGTTCTCACTTTAACCAAAATGAAAGTCTAATGAAGGTGCGTTATACACCTGCGAACTGTTCCACCTTGACAGTCTGTTTATCCATTTTAATGGACACCCACAGTTAACTTCTCAGAGAACTTCTCTAACTATACAGCTTCAAATCCCCTCGGGCAAACAGATCAGGCATTGTAAATAAAGTAATCAGACTGAACCTTTTGCATTGGAAGGACACTTCAACTCTCAATGTCAAAGCAGGTGTTCTATGGTGATGTTACTAAAATCCGTGCTACTCCATTTAGTATATGTTACGTTAGGTGACATTACATTGGCCTACCAATGTAATAGCGGTTGTACAATAAAATACGAATTGTAGGAAAATTGTAATTCGTACAAAATGTTACGAATTTGAAATGCGTATGAAATGTTATGAATTCCAGTTTGTTGTTGCTAACATTAGCTAAATTTGATTTGATTTGATTAAGTGGCTGATGCTAACGATAGCTAGTTCGCTAATATTAATCAAATCAAATCAAATTTATTTATTATAGCCCGTCTTACATCAGCTGATATATCAGTGCTGTACAGAAACCCAGCCTAAAACCCCAAACAGCAAGCAATGCAGGTGTAGAAGCACGGTGGCTAGGAAAAAGTTAAACATTTAAACTCAGTTTTTCACAATTCCTGACATTTGATCCGAGTAAAAATTCCCTGTTTTAGGTCAGTTAGGATCACAATTTTATTTTAAGAATGTGAAATGTCAGAATAATAGTAGAGAGAATGATTTATTTCAGCTTTTGTTTCTTTAATAACATTCCTAGTGAGTCAGAAGTTTACATACACTCAATTAGTATTTGGTAGCACTGCCTTTAAATTGTTTAACTTGGGTCAAATATTTCGGGTAGCCTTCCACAAGCTTTCCATAATACGTTGGGTGAATTTTGGCCCATTCCTCCTGACAGAGCTGGTGTAACTGAGTCAGGTTTGTAGGCCTCCTTGCTCGCACACGCTTTGTCAGTTCTGCCCACACATTTTCTATAGGATTGAGGTCAGGGCTTTGTGCATCAGTCCCTCCTGCGGCAAAGCATCCCCACAACATGATGCTCCCACCCCCGTGCTTTAAGGTTGGGATGGTGTTCTTCGGCTTGCAAGCCTCCCCTTTAACGATGGTCATTATAGCCATTATGGCTATTTTTGTTTCATCAGACCAGAGGACATTTCTCCAAAAAGTACGATCTTTGTTCCCATGTGCAGTTGCAAACCGTAGTCTGGCTTTTGTATGGCGGTTTTGGAGCAGTGGCTTCTTCCTTGCTGAGCGGCCTTTCAGGTTATGTCGATATAGGACTCGTTTTACTGTGGATATAGATACCTTTGTACCTGTTTCTTCCAGCATCTTCACAAGGTCCTTTGCTGTTGTTCTGGGATTGATTTGCAATTTTCACACCAAAGTACGTTCATCTCTAGGAGACCGAACGCGTCTCCTTCCTGAGCGGTATGGCGGCTGGATGGTCCCATGGTGTTTATACTTGCGTACTATTGTTTGTAAAGATGAACGTGGTACCTTCAGGCATTTGGAAATTGCTCCCAAGGATGAACCAGACTTGTGGAGGTCTACAATTTTTTTCTGAGGTATTGGCTGATTTCTTTTGATTTTCCCATGATGTTAAGCAAAGAGGCACTGAGTTTGAAGTTAGGCCTTGAAATACACCCACAGGTACACCTCCAATTGACTCAACTGATGTCAATTAGCCTATCAGAAGCTTCTAAAGCCAGGACATCCTTTTATGGAATTTTCCGAGCTGTTTAAAGGAGCAGTCAACTTAGTGTATGTACATTTCTGACCCACTGGATTTGTGATACAGTGAATTACAAGTGAAATAATCTGTCTCTAAACAATTTTTGGAAAAATGACTTGTGTCGTGCACAAAGTAGATGTCCTAACCAACTTGAAAAAACTACAGTTTGTTAACAAGAAATTTGTGGAGTCGTTGAAAAACGAGTTTTAATGACTCCAACCTAAGTGTATGTAAACTTCCGACTTCAACTGTATATACACTTAAACATTCATACATATACATATACAGTGGGGCAAAAAAGTATTTAGTCAGCCACCAATTGTGCAAGTTCTCCCACTTAAAAAGATGAGAGAGGCCTGTAATTTTCATCATAGGTACACTTCAACTATGACAGACAAAATGAGAAAAAAAATCCAGAAAATCACATTGTAGGATTTTTAATGCATTTATTTGCAAATTATGGTGGACAATAAGTATTTGGTCAATAACAAAAGTTTCTCAATACTTTGTTATATACCCTTTGTTGGCAATGACAGAGTTCAAACGTTTTCTGTAAGTCTTCACAAGGTTTTCACACACTGTTGCTGGTATTTTGGCCCACTCCTCCATGCAGATCTCCTCTAGAGCAGTGATGTTTTGGGGCTGTTGCTGGGCAACACGGACTTTCAACTCCCTCCAAAGATTTTCTATGGGGTTGAGATCTGGAGACTGGCTAGGCCACTCCAGGACCTTGAAATGCTTCTTACGAAGCCACTCCTTCGTTGCCCGGGCGGTGTGTTTGGGATCATTGTCATGCTGAAAGACCCAGCCACGTTTCATCTTCAATGCCCTTGCTGATGGAAGGAGGTTTTCACTCAAAATCTCACGATACATGGCCCCATTCATTCTTTCCTTTACACGGATCAGTCGTCCTGGTCCCTTTGCAGAAAAACAGCCCCAAAGCATGATGTTTCCACCCCCATGCTTCACAGTAGGTATGGTGTTCTTTGGATGCAACTCAGCATTCATTGTCCTCCAAACACGACGAGTTGAGATTTTACCAAAAAGTTATATTTTGGTTTCATCTGACCATATGACATTCTCCCAATCTTCTTCTGGATCATCCAAATGCTCTCTAGCAAACTTCAGACGGGCCTGGACATGTACTGGCTTAAGCAGGGGGACACGTCTGGCACTGCAGGATTTGAGTCCCTGGCGGCGTAGTGTGTTACTGATGGTAGGCTTTGTTACTTTGGTCCCAGCTCTCTGCAGGTCATTCACTAGGTCCCCCCGTGTGGTTCTGGGATTTTTGCTCACCGTTCTTGTGATCATTTTGACCCCACAGGGTGAGATCTTGCGTGGAGCCCCAGATCGAGGGAGATTATCAGTGGTCTTGTATGTCTTCCATTTCCTAATAATTGCTCCCACAGTTGATTTCTTCAAACCAAGCTGCTTACCTATTGCAGATTCAGTCTTCCCAGCCTGGTGCAGGTCTACAATTTTGTTTCTGGTGTCCTTTGACAGCTCTTTGGTCTTGGCCATAGTGGAGTTTGGAGTGTGACTGTTTGAGGTTGTGGACAGGTGTCTTTTATACTGATAACAAGTTCAAACAGGTGCCATTAATACAGGTAACGAGTGGAGGACAGAGGAGCCTCTTAAAGAAGAAGTTACAGGTCTGTGAGAGCCAAAAATCTTGCTTGTTTGTAGGTGACCAAATACTTATTTTCCACCATAATTTGCAAATAAATTCATTAAAAATCCTACAATGTGATTTTCTGGATTTTTTTTTCTCATTTTGTCTGTCAGAGTTGAAGTGTACCGTGAAAATTACAGGCCTCTCTCATCTTTTTAAGTGGGAGAACTTGCACAATTGGTGGCTGACTAAATACTTTTTTGCCCCACTGTATATATACGTACATACACATACATATATACATACATACATATACACACTTCTTTTGGAATATACCTTTATTATTCCCCGCAAACCCTACCACCCTTCCCCCATTTGGAGTATTCTGATAAACAATAACACTTAGGCTTCTACCTTCAGTTTATACATCTTATACACATTTTACAGACAAAATCTATTTTACAATAGTTATATTTTGTTTGTTTTTAGTCCTTCCTCTATTTCTGATGTTCATCCAGTTTGATTTCTATTTGTAACTGTGCTATTTCACAAAATGTCTGAACCTATATACATTTTCCAGACCCCGTATGTTTTACATTGGTTATCTTGTTGTTATTAGTCCCACCCTTCAGCTTCATTCAACCCCTCCCATCTATCTCTTAACACCATCCATTTTGAATTTCTATTTGACATATATTTTTCAACTGTGCTGTGATGCTTCACAAAAGTACTGAACCTTTCTATTCTCATAGCTTCTACAGATTGTAAATTAAAGATAATTAAAAATAATTATTATATTATTGATCGATTGACTATGACTTTTCAAATCACCCAGTATTGCTATCTGCAGCGTTAGTTCTAGTTAAATGTTGCAATTCTTCAGCCATTCCTGAACCTGTGACCAAAAACGAGCTATGTATGGACAGTACCAAAACAAATGATCTAATGACTTTGCCTCCTCACAGCAAAATCTGCAGAGCTGGGAAGCTTGTATCCCCCATATATATATAACATTCTATTGGTTGCAAGTATTTTGTATAATAATAGATTTGAATCCAGCGTCGTTTTGCGTGTCAATTCATAAATCATGTGCCATGTTATCGGTACATCTAAAATCTCTTCCCAACTATTTTGCAACTGATATGGCACAGCTGTCAACTTTTTGGTCCTTAAATGAAATTGAATGAAAAATATATATTTTTATTTATCACAATTTTCTTTAACCATTTTTGGTCTTTAATGCAGGGCCCGACAGATTATTTGTTCTGTCTCCTCAGGTGGATTAAACTGAAATTGCAACCAACTTTCTAAGGCTTGCTTAAAAAATAAAACAATATTTTGGAGAGTCATTCGTTTTCAAATAACCGAAAGTGATCAGTTGTAATCTAAATAAAGGGAACAAGGCCATGCTTGAACATTGGGTGAGACATTCTTACTAATTTACTAAAGAACCATTTCGGGTTTAAGTATAACTTTTGTATGACTGATGCCTTTAGTGAGAGGTCTCATGCTTTAATATTTAATAATTTCTGCCCTCCGAATTCATATTCGTTAAATTAATAGGCCCTTTAAATTTTGTCTGGCTTGCCATTCCAAAAATGTTTATATTTTTTGTTCACATAATTTAAAAAGCAGGTCACTAGGTGTAGGCAAAACCATAAGCAAATAGGTCAACTGTGATATGACTGAAGAGTTAATCAGGGTGATATTTCCACAAATAGACAGGTATTTTCCTTTCCATGGTCGCAAGATCTTATCTACTTTTGCTAACTTTCTATTAAAATGTATTCGATTCAGATAATTTCTTTCTTTCGGGATATGTATACCGAGTATGTCCACATCCCCGTCAGACCATTTTATTGGTAAACTACACGGTAATGTAAAGTTGCATTTTTTGTGTGTTCTACTTACTTATCATAATTTGGTTTTAATCCAGAGAGGTTAGCAAAAGTATCTAGATCCTCTATGAGGCTGTGGAGGAGTTCTAATTGTTGTTTTAAAAGAAAACATGAATCATCAGCGTACAATGCCACCTTTGTTTTTAAGGTGTGGATTTCTAATCCCTTAATATTATTGTTGGATCTAATTTTAACAGCTAACATTTCATTGGCAATAATTTAAAAAAAATGTAACCTTTATTTTACTAGGCAAGTCAGTTAAAAACAAATTCTTATTTACAATGACAGCCTAGGAACAGTGAGTTAACTGCCTTGTTCAGTGGCAGAACGACAGATGTTTACCTTGTCAGCTCGGGGATTCCATCTAGCAACTTTTCGGTTACTGGCTCAACGCTCTAACCACTAGGCTACCTGCCGCCCCTAATAATAAATAGATATGCAGTTAGTGGACAACCTTGTTTTTCTCCTTTTGACAGTTTAAAACTTTCTAAGATGTAGCCATTATTTACTATTTTACACCTAGGCTTACTACTATACAGTACATAACTTTAACCGATTTTATAAGAGATACGCCAAAATTGAAACATTCTAGGCATTTATATATAAACTCCAGTCGTACTTTATCAAAAGCCTTTTCAAAATCAGCTATGAATACCTGGCCTGGTTTTGAATACCTGGTCTGGTCCTGTACTTGTCTTATATTATCTCGAATGTATTGTCCATGTAAAAACCTGTTTGATTAGGATGAATAATATCTGACAATACCTTTTTAATTCTATGCGCCAAGCATTTAGCTAGAATTTTTGCATCACAACACTGAAGTGTAAAAGGCCTCCAATTTTTTTAATGGACTGGATCTTTATATATACCACTTGGATCCAGTTTCAGTAATAATGAAATCAGACCTTCTTGTTGCGTGTCCGATAATCTACCGTTTAAATAGGAGTGGTTAAACATGCCAATAATGGTCCTTTGAGTATATCAAAAAAAGTTTGGTATACTTCCACTGACATGATGTCAGCTGGTCCTTTTGTGGCAGAGCTGAAATGCAGTGGAAATGTTTTTTGGGATTCAGTTAATTTGCATGGCAAAGAGGGACTTTGCAATTAATTGCAATTCATCTGATCACTCGTCATAACATTCTGTAGTATTTGCAAATTGTTATCATACAAACTGAGGCAGCAGACTTTTTGAAAATTAATATGTGTGTGATTCTCAAAACTTTTGGCCATGACTGTACATATGAGATGAGTAATGTAGGGTATGTAAACATGATAAAAAGTGGCATTGTTTAAAGTGACTAGTGATACATTTATTACATCCAATTTTGAAATACTAAAGTGGCTTGAGATTTGAGTCAGTATGTTGGCAGCAGCCACTCAATGTTAGTGATGGCTGTTTAACAGTTTGATGGCCTTGAGATAGAAGCTGTTTTTCAGTCTCTCGGTCCCAGCTTTGATGCACCTGTACTAACTTCACCTTCTGGATGATAACGGGGTGAACAGGCAGTGGCTCAGGTGGTTGTTGTCCTTGAGGATATTTTTTTCCTTCCTGTGACACCGGGTGGTGTAGGTGTCCTGGAGGGCAGGTAGTTTGCCCCCGGTGATTAGTTGTGCAGACCTCACTACCCTCTGGAGAACCTTACGGTTGTGGGCGGAGCTGTTGCCATACCAGGCGGTGATACAGCCCGACAGGATGCTCTCGATTGTGCATCTGTAAAAGTTTGTGAGCGCTGTTGCGCCTTCTTCACCACGCTGTCTGTGTGGGTGGACCATTTCAGTTTGTCCGTGATGTGTACGCAGAGGAACTTAAAACTTTCCACCTTCACTACTGTCCCGTCGATGTGGATAGGGGGGTGCTCCCTCTGCTGTTTCCTGAAGTCCACGATCATCTCCTTTGTTTTGTTGATGTTGAGTGCGAGGTTATTTTCCTGACATTACCCTCCGAGGGCCCTCACCTCCTCCCTGTAGGCCGTCTCGTCGTTGTCTGTAATCAAGCCTACCACTGTAGTGTCATCTGTAAACTTAATAATTGAGTTGGAGGTGTGCATGGCCACGCAGTCATGGGTGAACAGGGAGTACAAGAGAGGGCTGAGAACGCACCCTTGTGGGGCCCCAGTGTTGAGGATCAGCGGGGTGGAGATGTTGTTTCCTACCCTCACCACTTGGGGGCGGCCCGTCAGAAAGTCCAGGATCCAGTTGCACAGGGCGGGGTCGAGACCCAGGGTCTCGAGCTTAATGACGAGTTTGGAGAGTACTATGTTATTAAATGCTGAGCTGTAATCAATGAACAGCATTCTTACATAGGTATTCCTCTTGTCCAGATGGGTTAGGGCAGTGTGATTGCGATTGTGTCGTCTGTGGACCTATTTGGGTGGTAAGCAAATTGGAGTGGGTCTAGGGTGTCAGGTAGGGTGAAGGTGATATGATCATTGACTAGTCTCTCAAAGCACTTCACGGTGACGGAAGTGAGTGCTACGGGGCGATAGTCGTTTAGCTCATTTACCTTAGCTTTCTTGGGAACAGGAACAATGGTGGCCCTCTTGAAGCATATGGGAACAGCAGACTGGGATAGGGATTGATTGAATATGTCCGTAAACACACCAGCCATCTGATCTGCGCATGCTCTGAGGATGCGGCTAGGGATGCCGTCTGGGCCGGCAGCCTTGCGATGGTTAACACGTTTAAATGTTTTACTCACATTGGCTGCGGTGAAGGAGAGCCCGCAGGTTTTGGTAGCGGGCCATGTCAATGGCACTGTATTGTCCTCAAAGTGAGCAAAGAAGTTGTTTAATTTGTCCGGAAGCAAGACGTCAGTGTGTGCAACGGGGCTGGTTTTCTTTTTGTAACCCGTGATTGACTGTAGACCCTGCCACATACGTCTTGTGTCTGAGCCGGTGAATTGCGACAATTACTTTGTCTCTATACTGACGCTTAGCTTGTTTGATTGCCTTGCGGAGGGAATAGCTACACTGTTTGTATTCGGTCATGTTTCCGGTCGCCTTGCCATTATTAAAACCCCTGTCTCATTCACCCTGTGATCCTTAGCTGAAATTGCTCAGAATGTGAATACCAGGGTGACTTTGGAAACCACTAAATTAAAGTGTAAAGTGTTTTTCTGCTTCTGTATCCTGTCGGTAGAAGAAGCGCACCATCTACCGTTCTGTCGCTTCCGGCACTGAGCTGACCAGGGTTTTTGATTTTAAGTTCAACGCTGTTTTTCTGAGAGCATTTATATGAAAGGGAGTAAACACGCAACTCAAGTTGTTTTTGCACAATGATAACTGAAGCATGGCCACACCATGGCATGCTACTCTCATGGAATATATTAAGCTTGGTCTGTCTATTATTTTACCTCAGTGTGTTTTGTGGTTCTGAAAAACAAAATAGATGTTATGAGCAAAACCTACTAGTAACAGTCTGTTACTGTATTTCAGAACATTTCCAAACATGTTGTCAAAGAATTTCACCCCAGTGTCTTATCAGATTATCAGTTGGCATTTTAAGCAGTTGTATTTCTTCACCAAATATGGCAGGACTCAGATGGACACTGAACAGAACATGATCTGTCCCTGTTGAACCCCTCTTGCTCTTGATTAGTTGCAATGGGACACTGTTGCATTGGCAGACACATTACATGAAGCCAAATATGTCAGATATGTGATTAGTTTGGATAGACTTACATATCTCCCAATGACATCAAGGCATGATTTCACGAGCTTATCTGAAGTCACAACTTGGGCCCAATCTATCTTATACTTTATGTGCAGTCCCCTTGCAATACTTACTCACTGAGTATGTGTGCTATTTATGTCAGGGCTACGTTGATGGCCCAAAGCATCTCTGACAGCTTTAGATACTTCTCAATTTGCTTTTCATCAAATTCTTCATTGAGGATGTTGTTGTTTAGACTTGAGATCTGGAGCATCTATTAGGTTATATTCTTGACAGAACGTCAGTTGGATTACATAGAGGCATTGATGTATCTGGTTCTTCCATTGCAGCAATTGAAGGTTGCTACAAAAACAAGAACCTGAGAACCCGAAAGAAGCAGACAGACATATTTAAACTGTTTTATTGAATAGTGGGACAGCAATTTTTTTAGATGAAAGATCAAGTAGGTTTAACCATGAATAAAAAATGGATTTGAGATGAGCTTGATTACCTTTGTTGTCACTCCATACTGCCAAGCCCTTATGGATCCCAATCAGTCCATTATGAACAGAGCAATTAGCTCTGATTATTAAGCTCTTCATGAAGCCTCTGCCAATTCATCACAAGAGCATGTTCGATTTATCAACCCTTCTCGATACTGAGCCTGATGGCACTCATATTTATACCCCCTTTGTCTGTCTGTCTGTCTTCAGCAGCACTTAGCCAGCAGCACTTGGTCAAAACTGACAGAGACTGAGGGCACTTTGTCCTTGTCAGTCGAACATGTGGCAAGGGTTGAGGACATTACTACTTTCGTAAACACTTTACTTGACACTGAGAGTCATAACATGTTATGACATGGTCATAACCATGTCGTAACATCTGACATAACCTGTTATAATATGGTCATAACACTATCATAACACATATATGTATATTTAATTGGGATAAATGTGTAGGTGTCATAACCAGCCATAAAATAACACACTTTATGACACTGTCAGGAAGCATTATGACCATCATAATCATATAAGCCAGATAAGCCTATCACGTATAGGCCCTTATATCTGTCATCAGCCAAAAAGAGGGTGTCTTGACCTGCTCCTGAAAACTGCTCCTGCATTCATCCCAGTCATCAGCAACAGAGCATTGGGCTAGGTGCATGTATCACATCAATTTGTGCGTGATTACAATGACAATTTAATATGGTCAATTTAAATTGTTTTTATATAACATACAGTTGAAGTCAGAAGTTTACATACACCTTAGCCAAATACATTTAAACTCAGTTTTTCACAATTCCTGACATTTAATCCTAGCTAGTAAAAATGCCCTGTCTTAGGTCAGTTAGGATCACCACTTTATTTTAAGAATGTGAAATGTCAGAATAATAGTGGAGAGAATGATTTATTTCAGCTTTTATTTCTTTCATCACATTCCCAGTGGGTCAGAAGTTTACATACACTAAATTAGTATTTGGTAGAATTGCCTTTAAAATGCTTAACTTGGGTCAAATGTTTCCGGTAGCCTTCCACAAGCTTCCCACAATACATTTTGGCTCATTCCTCCTGACAGAGCTGGTGTAACTGAGTCAGGTTTGTAGGCCTCCTTGCTCGCACACACTTTTTCAGTTCTGCCCACAAATTTTCTATAGGATTGAGGTCAGGGCTTTGTGATGGCCACTCCAATACTTTTCCTTTGTTAAGCCATTTTGCCACAACTTTAGAAATATGCTTGGGGTCATTGTCCATTTGGAAGACAGATAGTGATAGTGTGGTCTACAGATAGTGTGGTCTAGATAGTGTGGTCTACAGCTTATCATGCGATACTCTACCTCAGACGAGCAAAACCTCGAGACATCCTTAGATATCGTGCACCAGCTGTTAATTACAAAAATACATAGTCCGCCGCCCCTTGTCTTACCAGACGTCGCTGTTCTATCCTGCCGATACAGTGTATAACCAGCCAGCTGTATGTTGATAATGTCGTCATTCAACCACGACTCCGTGAAGCATGAGATATTACAGTTCTTAATGTCCCGTTGGTAGTTTAATCTTCCGTGTAGGTCATCGATTTTATTTTCCAAAGATTGCACTTTTGCTAGCAGAAAGGAAAACAGTGGGAGTTTATTCGATCGCCTACCAATTCTCAGAAGGCATCCCCGACCTCCGGCCCCTTTTTCTCCGCCTTCTCTTCATACAAATGACGGGGATCTGGGCCTGTTCCCGGGAAAGCATTATGTCATTCACGTCGGGCTAATCGGACTCGTTAAAGGAAAAAAAGTATTCTGCCAGTTCATGGTGAGTAAACACTGTTCTGATGTCCAGAAGGTATTTTCGGTCATAAGAGACGGTAGCAGGAACATTATGTACAAAATACGTTTTAAAAAATAAGTTACAAACAACGCAAAGAAACTAACAAAAAAGTTGGTTAGGAACACGTAAAACGTCAGCCTTCTTCTCCGGTGTCATCTGAATATTTGTAGGTGTCATATCCAGCCATAAAATAACACAATAGTGTTATGACCATATTATAACAGCCTATGACAAGTTATGTCAGATGTTATGACATATTATGACATGGTTATGACCATGTCATAACGTGTTATGAAACTGGGTGTCAAGTAAAGTGTTACCGAAAGTAGTAGTGTCCTCAAACCTCAAGAGGGTATAAGTATGAGTGTCATCAGATATGAGTCACAACAGGTGTACATATATGGGTCATGACAGTGTTATGACCATATTATGACAGGTTATGGCAGCCGTTATGACATATTATGACATGGTTATGACCGTATCAAAACGTGTTATGACACTGGGTGTCAAGTAGAGTGTTACCTTACTTTTTACCATTTTTGTGGAAGAAGAACAGAGATTACAGCAGCTTTTGGCCAGCAGCAAGCTACAGCACAAGATACTGTAACACTCACCCACGGCCAGAATGGAACTTTTAGTATATCACGTCAGCGTGAACCATGCCAAGGTCATGCCTGGAGCCAAGGTCATGCCTGGAGCCATCATGCCTCAGAAAGGCGGTCCTGAGGCTGACCGGTGTTTGTCTGTGTTGTTTGATCAGGAGAGGAAGACAGCAGACAAAGGACCTGTGTCTACTCCCAATGCATTCAGGGAATGACTGATGAGTGTTATTATGCTGTGTCTGTTGTGTTAACGTTGTGACTCATCCTGCCTTTGACAACCTCTACTATTTCTTATTCTCTTTTAATATCAATCTCATGGATGGGGAAGGGAGGGGGGCAGTGGAGGGGTTACTCTGAGGAAGTTTAGTGTAACTGGCAAGTATCAAGATTAAAGAATGTGTGCAAGCAGTGATAATGACACAGACATAGCAATTTATCAAGCTTGGTTGTTTTGCTGAGACACATCAAACTAATCACTTTCCCAGCCATCCCTCAACAGCTCAGCAATAACCCGCCCTATATCGATTGGGCTTTAATGCCTTGCAGAGAACTTTAAATTAGACTCTCTCGTTTGAAATGACAGAACAATCCATGATTTAATGAAATGTTATTCATTACAGGAATCAATACAGTAATGCCACAAAAGCAAGAAATAGCCATTTGTTTCCCCCTGGACACTAATCATTATGCATTCTGAGTATGCAGAGAAGGGATGGAAGTTTTATTTTTAGCTATTGTGTCTCCTCACTCAAACAGGATAATAGAAGTAAAAAGGCAGCTTTAATTAAAGCTCTTGGAATGATAATACATACTGAATGTGGACTTAACCTACGTGGATTTTGTGGATTTAACCTACGTCAATAAAGTTTTTAAGATGGTCCACGAGATCATGTGTTATTTTATTGCCCAATAACCTCTGCATAAGACAGAAAAATACAAACTGTATCGGGTATTATACTGTAATGTGACTAACAGTCTTATATAAAGTGCAGTTTGGCTGCATTTTTAATGCAGAGCTGAACATAATGCTAACTGACTTGGCTTAAATGTCATGTGGATGACTTTATGTTTAATTATCTCAATCAATTTCAGGCTCTTAATGATTTGTTGTGTACTCAGTTAATTTAATGAGGTTAACTTAATGAGCAGTTTAGTTGCTGGTGATGAATAACAGGAATCCAGTTATTCAATTGCACAATATTCTCTGAACTGGAACACAATGGCATCTTGATCATACTGTATCTGGTTAAAATTCTAAGTTAAGTGAGAATGATTGAATAAGAGAATTGGCAGTCACAGTATTTGGATTAAGGCATACGGTACTTACAGAGGAATATCTTAACAGATAACTATTGAAATCTATCATATACATTTTCATTTCATTTTGAATGATTTTTATGCTACAAATTATACGATTAACGCATGACATGCCTATGCGCTAATAATTGCTAATGAACATAACTACATTCATAAACCTTTATATTGTAACTGTTTACTACTGACACAGGACGGTGGCTATCTGTTGAAATTACTGCTGGAGTCTGTATGAGTGAAAGGGAAAGGGAGAGGTATGTGCGTGTGTGCGCGTGTGCGTGTGCCTGCGCGTTCACATGTGCACAGGCATTAGAGAAGGACAGATAGAGAAACAGAGAGTGAGAAGAGATAGAGAAGAGGGAGAGAGACAGAGAGACTGGGTTAAACATGATCAGAGTCACTGACAAGCATGAACCAAATATCAAACTGTTTCAAAATGTGGATGGCTGGCTATAGAAGACCCTAGTGGAATAAAAGGAGGAACATTCAGCCCACGCATGGAGAATCTGCAATGCAGGAAATGTAAAACTTGTAGTGTATTTGAGGTTCAAAAAGGCTATTTATAGTAAATGTAAATGTAAATAGTAAATGTGAGATCACTTCCTTGGACCCCCAGATAAGACTGGATGATTAGTGGGGGGTATCCCAGATCATTGACTTCGATTTACTGATAATATCATAAATGATCTGAGACACCCCCACTGATGATTCAATCTTTTCTGGGGGTCCAAGAAAGTGATCTGGGTACTGCACCACGCCCACTCCAACCCATAATATCCAAATAAGTGATCTAGGATACCCCCACTGATGGAAGTTACCCAGAAGTCTAAATAAGTGATCTGGGATATATGTCAGGTGTCATGTCCACATAACTTCCTTGGACCGTCAGTGGGGGTATCCCAGATTACTTATTTGGACTTCCAGATAACCTCCTTGGACTATCACTGGGGGTATCCCAGATCATGTATTTATCTGCAATTAGTTAAAATGCTGCTTTTGAATCTTGTGATTCAGCACTCAAGTCCTATTTAGAGTTTGTGTCACTAAGCTATCAATCCCATATTTGATCTCTGATACACAAACACTCTTCTTCAGAAGATCACAACAGTTGTTTTGTGGAGTTGAGGGAATGCTCATACTGTAGCTGGGTAGCCTCACATGCCTCGTATGTTTTGTCTTTGTGTGGTTGTAAGGCATTATGCTTGGGTTCATTGGCTTCCATGATGATACAGTTTGGTATTGTTCTGAAGATTTATAGGGGATTAACCTAACGTAGCAGGCATAAAATAAATACCTGTAACTAGATCCTCCCTAGATCTTGACGAAAATATAAAACAATATCATGGGAGGTTCTCTTCTACACTGTTCAACCATTCCAGTAAATGTGGAGGAGGAGTTAAGATGGAGCATCGCCTTGTTAACGTCACATCACAGGCTCTATCTTCCATTTCCACTGAAAACCAGAACATCCGGTTGTGTCAACCCCGCAGAGGCTAATAGGTCATAAAGACCAGATTTGTAAATCTTGGCATTTGCAAAATGTACATCATCATACACTACATGACCAAAGGTACGTGGACACCTGCTCATCGAACATCTTATTCCAAAATCACGGGCAGTAATATGGACTTGGTCCCCTCTTTGCTGCTGTAACAGCCTCCACTCTTCTGAAAAGGCTTTCCACTAAGTGTTGGAACATACATTCAGACACAAGCGCATTAGTGAGGTCGGGCACTGATGTTGGGCGATTAGTCCTGGCTCGCAGTCGGCGTTCCAATTCATCCCAAAGGTGTTCGATGGGGTTGAAGTCAGGGCTCTGTGCAGGCCAGTCAAGTTTTTCCATACTGATCTCGGTAAACAATTTCTGTATGGACCTTGCTTTGTGCACGGGCACCCTCATGCCTTCCCCAAACTGTTGCCACAAAGTTTGAAGCACAGAATCGTCTACAATGTCATTGTATGCTGTAGTGTTAAGATGTCCCTTCACTGGAACTAAGGGGCCTAGCCTGAACCATGAAAAACAGCCCCAGACCATTATTCCTCATCCACCAAACTTTACAGTTGGCACTAGGCATTGGGGTAGGTAGCGTTCTCCTGGCATCTGCCAAACACAGATTCGTCCTTCGGACTGCCAGATGGTGAAGTGTCATTCATCACTCCAGAGAACGCATTTCCACTGCTCCAGAGTACATTGGCTGCGAGCTTTACACCACTCCAGGCGATGCTTGGCATTGCGCATGGCGATCTTAGGCTTGTGTGCAGCTGCTCGACCATGGACACCCATTTCATGAAGCTCCCGACTAACAGTTCTGGTACTGACGTTGCTTCCAGATGCAGTTTGGAACTCGATAGTGAGTGTTGCAACCGAGGACAGGCGATTTTTATGGGCTGCGCGCTTCAGTACTCGCCGGTCCCGTTCTGTGAGGTTGTGTGGCCTACCACTTTGTGGCTGAGCCGTTGTTGCTCCAAGACGTTTCCACTTCACAATAGCAGCATTTACAGTTGACAGGGCAGCTCTAGCAGGGCACAAATTTGACAAACTGACTTGTTGGGCTCCCGAGTGGTGCAGCGGTCTAAGGCACTGCATCTCAATGCAAGAGGCGTCACTACAGTCCCTGGTTTGATTCCGGGCTGTATCACATCCGGCCGTGATTGGGAGTCCCATAGGGCAGCGCACATTTGGTCCAGCGACTTCTGGATTTGGCCAGGGTAAGCTGTCATTGTAAATAAGAATTTGTTCTTAACTGACTTGCCTAGTTAACTAAATTTAAAAAAATTAAAGGTGGCATCCAATGACGGTGCCACGTTGAAAGTCACTGAGCTCTTCAGTGAGGCCATTCTACTGCCAATGTTTGTCAATGGAGATTGCATGGCTGTGTACTCGATTATATACACCTGTCAGCAACAGGTGTGGCTGAAATAACACTAATTTGAAGGGGTTTCCACATACTTTTGCATATATAGTGTAGATACCAATACTATTATCCTAGAAATATGATACGTATATGCCGGTGAATTACAGTATTGACCACAGAAGGTTATTGGCACCTTAATTGGTGAGAACAGGCAAGTGTTAATGACTGGAGTGGAATTGGTGGAATGGTATCAAGTTTCCAGGTGTTTGATGCCATTCCATTTGCTCCGTTCCGGACATTATTATGAGCCGTCCTCCCCTCAGCAGCCTCCTGTGGTGCCGGCAGCCTAAAGATAAAAGGGCACCGATATTGACTTGCTGAAATCAAAGAAGTAATGACTTGGCTTGGGTCAGGGTTCGGTATGAGGGAAGGTCTGAATTAGCTGCAGCGAGGAGAACTGTTCAGAACCCACCATGAAATTCAATGTCTTCCACTGTTGTTGCAGTAGTCTGGTTTCAAAGCACCACTGTGAATTGATATGAAGCTTCAACACTTTTTATCAGCCCAATCGCACGAGGTGAAGAGAAATCATATTACATTTTTTTGGCGTCCACATTTTTTCAGAAGGGGGTTACAGGTGCAGGTGTAACATTCAAAATTGTATTGAATCAGATATATTAATACATTCAGTTATAATACTTGCATTTCATATTTCATACTTTCCTGAGGGCTATTACAACAACATCAAACGATCAGAGAAATGCATACAAAGACAGAATAGAAAGACAGAATACAAAGGCAGAATACAAAGACAGAGAACAGCCTCAACAGTTTTATAATATTCTGTATTCACGGAAAATAAACTAAAAAGGCTCCCCCTCCCCAACCCATTCCCCCATCCCCTCTGTCCACATCCTCCCTCCCAGCCGGAAACAATGTTTCCCAACCCCCGCCGAGCCTCCCCCTCCCCAACCCATTCCCCCATCCCCTCTGTCCACATCCTCCCTCCCAGCCGGAAACAATGTTTCCCAACCCCCGCCGAGCCTCCCTCTATTCCCACAGCTTCATCTGCCCTATCCCCCCCACCTCCCGACCTGAAGAAAGCATGCCTCCCACCCCCTACCATCCCACCCAGCAACTGAGGTTGCTTATCAGTCCCCCTCCCATCCATCCATCTCCTGAGTTACAGTACCTGGTAATATAAATTCTTCTTTCAGATCTTGGAATGTCTTCAATCCAGTACTATCCTTGATATCACAAAGGATACGGATACCACATTGGGACCATTGGGGCGATGTGAATGGCAGTATTGTTAAATATTGGAGTATGGGCGTGCAATTTACTGTAGTTTCCCAGTTGCATAGTTTTTACATTTTGCGCCAAATATAAATTGTATGAGCAATAATAGGGCCAAAGTGTAGTTTACATTGTTTAAGAGATATACAGTATCAATGAACACCACTTCTTCCAGGGCAATGGGAGCCATCATATTTTTCTCTATTCTCAGCCAGGGAGTGGAAGAGTCATGTCTAAACCAATTTATAATTTGGTGAAATGTTAGTGCTTGGAAATACAATTTAAAGTTTGGAACGGATATCCCTCCTGCGTCTTTCCTTCTCTGTAAATGTGTTAGTTTAATCCGGGATCTCTTACCTTTACATATAAATATTGAAAATGTACTGTGGATTCTATCCCAATAGCCAGAAGGGGGAGACATAGGAAGCATTAAGATCACAAAATTCAAACAAGGTAATATATTCATTTTCACAATTGAAATTCTGCCGGTTAGAGCGACTGCGATGTTAGTCCATCTACTGAGGTCTGATTTAATTAATTTGAGCATTCTGTTGAATTTTTTTGCAATGATTTTACCTAAAGAAGGTAAAATATCCATTCCTAAATATTTTAAAATAGAAATTATTAGGATTCCATAAGTAAAGACAGGTTCAGAAAATGGCTGAAGAATGCAACATTTACCTAGAGCTAACTCTGCAAATAGCACTGCTGGGTGATTTGAAGAGCCATAGTTAATATATCAATAATATAACAATACTCTTAGTAAACATTTTAATCTTTAATTTACCATCTGTAGAAACAGTGAGAATAGAAAGGTTTACAGCACAGTTGAGAAATCGAAGAAAAATCGAAGATGTGGTGCGATAGTGAAAACACTGGGTGGTGTCCTTACCTTTTTTAAATTAAAGCTAAATTAGTGTTGTATTTACATCCATTCCAAATTAACCTTTCTGAATGCCTGTGTTAATCATTGAGTAATAGTTGACTTAATTGGTTCCAAAAAGTTAAATAGACCTCAGGAGGAATACCGACCAAACCAGGTGATTTGCCTTTATTCATGCTATCCAATGCCCTTTTAAATTAATGGAGAGAGATTTGGGCTCCCAGGAAACCAGCTTCCTCAGTTGAGAGAAGAGGAGTTCTTATATATTTTAAAAAGGACTCAATCTGGCTTGGTGTGGATTTACAATCAGAGGTGTACAATTCTTAATAGACTCTTGAGGTGATTAATTTGGGTTCTGATAGTAACTCACCTGATTCAGATTCAATGGTTGCGGTATCCACTAATTGATCGTTACTGCGAAGATTGTTAGCCAAGAAATTGTTTATTGAGAACTCTGTAACATCATTAACAACTTTTTCCAATTCTGATATCTTCTTTAATTGTGATTTATTCAGCCCAGATGCAAATGCAGTTGCATTGTTTTTTAATAAAACCTTTGATGGCGTCACATCTGAGGGTCATCGACTAAATGTTTGTTAATCGTTATGAGTTAATTCAATTCAGTTTCAAGTTGTTCACAGAAAGTAGGATTTTGTAGTAAGTAAACATTAAAGCGCCATCTTGTGTCTCTTTTAGTGGTTATAAAATGTGTAACTGGCAGTAGTAAGCATGATGATCAGATAGGCTCATATGTTGAATTTAGATTTTCTTGATTAAAGAAAATAGAGGACTAGATAAGAGTACTAAATCGATTGGGTAGAATGTTTTGTGCCTGTTGGAATATAAAGTGTACTCTTTGGCTTTGAGGTTATGAGTTTGCCAGGCATCAATGGGGTTGTAATCAGAGAGTATTTGTTAGAAAGCATTAATTGCCTGTGGATTGTAGTTGGTCTTATTAGATTTGTCCCTCAAGTCCAAAATGGCATTCAAGTCTGTCCCGCTAACTAGTTGGAATTCAGTTCATCCTAACAATATACTATTCTGAGAATATTTTTTTGAGGGGGGAGGTCATATCAATTTAGAGCATACACATTTATAAAGGCAATTGTATTTTTTATCATGGATACATTTAAGGGAAGTGATTCTGCCTTTTTGGTCTTCACCTTTACCAAGGATCGCTCTGCAGATCCTAAGATGGCGCCGAAGAACATGGCTGACGTTTTACATTCTCCCAACCAGTTGTGCTATTTTGTTATTTTTCTTGCGTTTTGTGTAACTTATTTTTTTACTTATTATGTACATAATGTTGCTGCTACCGTCTTATGAGCAAAAATAACTCTGGACATGAGAACAGCGATTACTCACCGCGGACTGGAAGAAACTTTTTCCTTTAACGAGTCCAATGAAAAAGATCCTGCTTTCACTGGAACAGGCCCAGATCCACGCCTTTTGTGTGAAGAAAAGACGCAGGAAAAAGGGCTGCAGATCAGGGATCCTTCTGAGAATCCGTAGGCTAGCGAGTAAACTCCCATTGCCATCCGTTCTTCTTGCTAACGTGCAATCATTGGAAAATAAAATTGATTACCTATTATTAAGATTATCCTACCAACGGGACATCAAAAACTGTAACAGCTTATGTTTCACCGAGACGTGGCTGAATGACGATACAGACAATATAGAGCTGGCAGGATTTTACATGCACTGGCAGAACAGAGACGCTACCTCTGGTAAGACGAGGGGTGGGGGTGTGTGTCTATTTGTCCATAACAGCTGGTGCGCGACGTCTAATATTAGTGGCACTCCTAGTGGGCGGGGACTTTAATGCAGGCAAACTTAAATCAGTTTTACCAAATTTTTACCAGCATGTCACATGTGCAACCAATGAAAACAAAATCCTAGACCACCTTTACTCCACACACAAAGATGCATACAAAGCTCTCCCGTGCCCTCCATTTGGCAAATCTGACCATAATTCTATCCTCCTGATTCCTGCTTACAAGCAACTAAAGCAGGATGTACCAGTGGCTCGCTCAATATGGAAGTGGTCAGATGACGCAATACTACACTACAGGACTGTTTTGCTAGCACAGACTGTAATATGTTCTTGGATTCATCCAATGGCATTGAGGAGTACACCACCTCAGTCATCGGCTTCATCAGTAAGTGCATTGACGACGACGTCCTCACGGTGACTGTACGTACATATCCCAACCAGAAGTTCATGGATTACAGGCAACATCCGCATCGAGCTAAAGGCTAGAGCTGCCGCTTTCAAGGAGCGGGAGACTAATCCGGGCGCTTATAAGAAATCCCGCTATGCCCTCAGACGAACCATCAAACAAGCAAAGCGTCAATACAGGATTAAGATTGAATCCTACTACACAGGCTCTGACGCTCGTTGTATGTGGCAGGGCATGAAAACTATTACGGACTACAAAGGGAACCCAGACGTGAGCTGCCCAGTGACGCGAGCCTACCAGATGAGCTAAATGCCTTTTATAATCACTTCGAGACAAGCAACACTGAAGCATGCACAAGAACACCAGCTTTTCTGGATGACTGTGTGATAATGCTCTCGGTAGCCGATGTGAACAAAACCTTTAAACAGGTAAACATTCACAAAGCGCTGGGCCAAACGGATTACCAGGACGTGTACTCAAAGCATGCGCTGACCAACTGTCAAGTGTCTTCACTGACATTTTCAACCTCTCCCTGACCAAGTCTGTAATACCTACATGTTTCAAGCAGACCACCATAGTCCCTGTGCCCAAGGAAGCGAAGGTAATCTGCCTAAATGATTACTGCCCCGTGGCACTCACGTCCATAGCCATGAAGTGCTTTGAAGGGCTGGTCATGACTCACATCAACAGCATCCTCCCGGACACCCTAGACCCACTCCAATTCGCATACCGCCCTAACAGATCCACAGATGACACAATCTCAATCGCACTCCACACTACCCTTTCTCACCTGGACAAAAGGAACACCTATGTGAGAATGCTGTTCATTGACTACAGCTCAGCATTCAGCACCATAATGCCCACTAAGCTCATCACTAAGCTTAGGACTCTGGGACTAAACACCTCCCTCTGCAACTGGATCCTGGACTTCCTGACAGGCCGCCCCCAGGTGGTAAGAGTAGGCAACAACACATCTGCCATGCTGATCTTTAACAATGGGGCCCCTCAGGGGTGTGTACTTAGTCCCCTCCTGTATTCCCTGTTCACCCACGACTACGTGGTCAAACACGACTCCAACACCATCATTAAGTTTGCTGACGAAACAACAGTGGTAGGCCTAATCAGCGACAACGATGAGATGGCCTATAGGGTGGAGGTCAGAGAACTGGCAGTGTGGTGCCAGGACAACAACCTCTCCCTCAATGTGAGCAAAACAAAGGAGCTGATCATGGACTACAGGAAAAGGTGGTCCGAACAGGCCCCATTAACATCGACGGGGCTGTAGTGGAGCGGGTCGAGAGTTTCAAGTTCCTTGGTGTTCACATCACCAACAAACTATCATGGTCCAAATATACCAAGACAGTTGTGAAGAGGGCACGACAAAACCTTTTTCCCCTCAGGAGACTGAAAAGATTTGGCATGGGTCCCCAGATCCTCAAAAGGTTCTACAGCTACACCATCGAGAACATCCTGACCGGTTGCATCACTGCCTGGTATGGCAACTGCTCGGCAACTGACCATAATGCGCTACAGAGGGTAGTGCGAATGGCCCAGTACATCACTGGGGCCAAGCTTCCTGCCGTCCAGGACCTATAGAGGAAGGTGTTAGAGGAAAGCCCTAAAAATTGTCAGAGACTCCAGTCACCCAAGTCAGACTGTTTTCTCTGCTACCGCACGGCAAGCAGTACCGGAGCACCAGGTCTAGGACCAAAAGGCTCCTCAACAGCTTCTACCCCCAAGCCATAGGACTGCTGAACAATTAATAAAATCGCCACCGGACAATTTACATTGACACCCCCCTCCCTTTTTGCTATTTATTACCTATACATTGTCACTTCACCCCCACCTACATGTACAGATTACCTCAACTAACCTGTACCCCCGCACACAGACTCGGTACCGGTGCCCCCTGTATATAACCTTGTTATTGTTATTCTTATTGTGTTACTTTTTATTATAACTTTTTATTTTAGTCTACTTGGTAAAAAATATTTTCTTAACTCTTCTTGAACTGCACTGTTGGTTAAGGGCTTGTAAGTAAGCATTGTCACGTCCTGACCATAGTTTTTGTGTGTTTTCGTCTGGTCTCCAGTGCGTCTCCTCGGGCCGGCATACATTGCACCAGCCTTACGAATGGTGTCCCCGGTTCGCCAACACAGCCCAGTGCGGGTTATTCCACCTCCCCGCACTGGTCGGGCTACGGGGAGCATTCAACCAGGTAAGGTTGGGCAGGCTCAGTGCTCAAGGGAGCCAGTACGCCTCCACGGTCCGGTATATCCGGCGCCACCTCCCCGCCCCAGCCCAGTACCACCAGTGCCTACACCACGCACCAGGCTTCCAGTGTGTCTCCAGAGCCCTGTTCCTCCTCCACGCACTAGCCTGAAGGTGCGTGTCCTTAGCCCGGTACCTCCAGTTCCGGTACCACGCACCAGGCCTACTGTGCGCCTCAGCCGGCCAGAGTCTGCCATCTGCCCAGTGCCGCCTGCAATGCCCGTCTGCCCAGAGCCGCCTGCGCTATCCGTCTGCCCAGCGCCGTCTGAACTGCCCGTCTGTCCCGAGCCGTCAGAGCTGCCCGTCTGTCCCGAGCCGTCAGAGCTGCCCGTCTGTCCCGAGCCGTCAGAGCTGCCCGTCTGTCCCGAGCCGTCAGAGCTGCCCGTCTGTCCCGAGCCGTCAGAGCTGCCCGTCTGTCCCGAGCCGCTAGAGCCGTCCGTCAGTCAGGAGCAGCCAGAGCCGTCCGCCAGACAGGAGCAGCCAGAGCCGTCCGCCAGACAGGAGCAGCCAGAGCCGTCCGCCAGACAGGAGCAGCCAGAGCCGTCCGCCAGACAGGAGCAGCCAGAGCCGTCCGCCAGACAGGAACAGCCAGAGCCGCCCGCCAGACAGGAGCCGCCAGAGCCGTCCGCCAGACAGGAGCAGCCAGAGCCGCCCGCCAGACGGGAGCAGCCAGAGCCGCCCGCCAGACGGGAGCAGCCAGAGCCGCCCGCCAGACGGGAGCAGCCAGAGCCGCCCGCCAGACGGGAGCAGCCAGAGCCGCCCGCCAGACGGGAGCAGCCAGAGCCGCCCGCCAGACGGGAGCAGCCAGAGCCGCCCGCCAGACGGGAGCAGCCAGAGTCGCCCGCCAGTCAGGAGCTGCCAGAGCCGCCCGCCAGTCATGAGCTGCCAGATCTGCCCTCCAGTCATGAGCCGCCCTCCAGTCATGAGCTGCCCTCCAGTCATGAGCTGCCCTCCAGTCATGAGCTGCCTTCCAGTCATGAGCTGCCCTCCAGTCATGAGCTGCCCTCCAGTCATGAGCTGCCCTCCAGTCATGAGCTGCCCTCCAGTCATGAGCTGCCCTCCAGTCATGAGCTGCCCTCCAGTCATGAGCTGCCACTCAGTCAGGAGCTGCCACTCAGTCCGGAGCTGCCACTCAGTCCGGAGCTGCCACTCAGTCCGGAGCTGCCACTCAGTCCGGAGCTGCCAGTCAGTCCGGAGCTGCCATTAGTCCGGAGCGACCATTCAGGGGGACCTTTGTGAAGGTTCCTAGACCAGGGTCGGGGGCGAGGGTCGCCACTCAATGGACGCTAAGGAGGGGGACAAAGACAATGGTGGAGTGGTGTCCTCGTCCTGCGCCGGAGCCGCCACCGCGGACAGATGCCCACCCAGACCCTCCCCTGGAGTGTTAGGGGTGCGTCCGGAGTCCGCACCTCAGGAGGGGGGTACTGTCACGTCCTGACCATAGTTTTTGTGTGTTTTGCTTGTTTAGTGTTGGTCAGGACGTGAGCTGGGTGGGAATTCTATGTTGTGTGTCTAGTTTGTCTGTTTCTATGTTCAGCCTAATATGGTTCTCAATCAGAGGCAGCTGTCTATCGTTGTCCCTGATTGAGAATCATATATAGGTGGCTTGTTTTGTGTTGGGGATTTGTGGGTAATTGTCTATGTCTAACGTTAGTAGCTTGTGTGTGCACTTTCGTTTGTAGCTTCACGTTCGTGGTTTATTGTTTTTGTATTAGTTTGTATAGTGTTCGTTTCGTCTTCGTCTCTAATAAAAGAAGATGTATTCATATCACTCTGCGTTTTGGTCCGATCCATGCTCCTCCTCAGACGAGGAGGAGAACGAACGTGACAAGCATTTCACGGTAAAGTCTACACTTGTTGTATTCAGCGCATGTGACAAATAAAGTTTGATTTGATTTTGAGTTTCTGATGTATCATTATGATTACACACTTAATTTTATTTGGAGCTGATGAAAAAGCAGCCAGTTTGTACAAATGGTTCTCTATTCTTTGTGCGTCAATTTGGAGCAGGTGTGTTTCTTGGAGAATTGCTATATCAATATGGTTTCTTGCTGGACTATTAAGACAGCTGGAACATTTAATTGGACTATTGAGGCCTTTCAGATTCCACGAGAAAATAGCTAGAGTTGCCATTGTTTTTCTAAAATGTCATTGTTATCTTTAGTTTTGATAAGCCCATGGATGTAAAATAAAAAGCAGGACCCACAGGGAAACCCACCCATTGGTGGCTCACCACACAGAAGATCCTCTCTACAGGCCATTGCCCCCCTCCCCGGTTCCCCCCGCCCTGCACTATCATTACAAGGTTGCAGCATAACGGCGACTGGAAGCCTTAAACATTACATTTCTTAAGCAGCACTTTGGGTCTGAAGGTATTAAGAAAAGAAAATAATAATAATGAAGTAAAACATGAAATAAGTAACCAATTCAGACCTTTACAGTTAACTTGACGGGTAAGAGTGGGTAATAAAAATACATGTAAATAATGAAAACAAAAAGAAGATATGACATAACTATGTAGGTTTAAGGTAATTCAAAGCATATTGCTAATAATAAATGAAGATCTATTTTTGACAAAAAAATAGGACAGCTGTAGGACCAATAGCACTTAATCCATGAACTTCATTTATAATTAGCAATATGCTTTGAATTACCTTAAACCTTAATTTTCCCTCTAAGTTCTATATACTATGCACACACAAAAAGAACAGGGTATGTGCAAAAAGGGGGACAGGAATCAACGGGAAGAAGAAAAAAACAAATTGCTCCTGTAAGTTGTTCTAGATAAGAGGGTCCAATGACTAAAATGCAAATGTAAAAGCAAAAAATCAATTCTCTAGTAGTTGCCAATATGTGACTGGCCATCTCTTATTGCCAGTAGCAAAAAATATAACTACAAAATTAAATAAAAAATAGTAGAGGAATAGCTACCAACTTATATTGCCATATTTAGCCCAAATAGATTCAATGCACTGTAGCCACACAAGAAAGCAGTCCCAGTATGTATGACACCTCCATATATGGTGCATTGTTCATTAGTTGGCATGGTGTCATCACTGTGTAAATGTCCTGGAACACAGGCAAAATAATTATAACAAGTTCAATGCTCAGCATCAATAGTTATATTCTTCTTTGTACCCAAACATGAGAGGTGTCTTCATCCTAGTCTTATGCTTAGGGCAGCATCGTAGCCATAGGCTAGGCTGCGTGATTGTGCATGGATAGCATACCTGAATAATGAGCCAGCCATGGGGTACCATCTGTCAGCTTGTCCCCTTGTGTGTTGGGTTTGATGTGCTTCTAAAAGAAGTCTTGAGCCTCCTCTGCAGTGGAAAATGTGTGTGTTGTGTTCTGGAAGGTCAAGATTAGTTTTTCCTGGTGGATGAAGCCACATCTCAGGTATAGCTGGCTTAGATGGGATCTCACTTCATTTAGAGTCTCCCTTTGTTTTAGCACTTCGGCAGTCAGGTCTGGGTAGATGCTGATCCTCTTCCCTGCATAGTCAGACCCCCGGTTTCCACTGCAAGGCAAACAATTCCCGCTTGACTTCAAAGCTGTGGATCCGTACAATCATACAGCAAGAGCAGTTGTAGAGTTGACCCGTGCGGTGCGCGATGTTAATCAGCAGCATGGAATTCAGCTTCTCCTGCACGAACAGTTCACAGAAAATATTACTTATGAAAGAAGTTGGGTTGCCCAATTCCACACCAGTTTCAAGTCCTGAGACCCGCAAATTGAATTTACGGGAATTTTCAAGGGATTCCGTTTTTTCTATTAGGACTTTGATGATCCTTCCAACTTAGCTTGCGCTGTTTCCTGGTCATGGAGTTGTACTGTACCTCTGTTACATTGGCTGTCTTCTCCAGACTTTCCACTTTAGTTGAATAGGTATCCATAGTGAGCACTGCCAATGATTAATTTACTGGTTTTAATTGTAAGTTGAGGGCAAACCCCTCACGAACAATCTCTCGTATAGTAGCGGTCAGCTCTTTCTGTTGTCTGGTGTTGAAAGCCGCCATGTTCCCACAGTTGAATTGTGGACGGACAAATTCTAGCTGCTGGAGCGAAATAGACCTGCTAGTTATTTCCTGTCACACAATTAATGTCCCACACGTTAATATGATGTTTAGTATTGACAAGTTTTAGGAAACAAGTCTGTTAATTCATAGTCATTTGCTAAAGAACCTATGCCACCGGAACGGAATATCCAGATGTGTCCTGCTTCAGAAAATATATTTTAGGTTGAGAATCTGAACACTTGCTGAGTTTTGTGGAGGTTTTACCGGGGATATTCTGAGCTCTTTCCATACAGTGACTGATTCAAACGTCATAGTAGGATTTGGTATGAGAATAAAATAGCATGACAAACAGTCAACATCAAGCTATGGATTCACCCACCAGAATACCCCAGCACCCATAATCCCTCAACTGTGTCAAGTATATTCCAAATTATGTGACAATTGACACTTCCATCACAGGAGTAGCCCTCTCTCTCACACACACTCTCTCGCTCTCCTTGATAGCTATCATATTGAAACATAGAATATTTACTCCTTCGTGAGAATGAATTATTCCCAATGGCATAAGTATAGTATTGTGCCTGTACTTACACATAACAGGGCCACCTTCTGTCTTTGTATTATGTGCTCCTGTAAATGTCAAAGGGATTGCAGAGAGGCTGCTTGACAACAACTTAAGCACCCATAGCTATCATGTGACTGCTACTTGAAGTGTACTGTCAAGAAAATGTCAGAATCACCACTAACCATCAGCATTTGTTTTATTCAAAGAACAGTTCATAATTAAATGTGTGTCATAATGTAGCTTTTATTTGCTATGTTCATTCCATACAGTGACTGATTCAAACGTCATACTAGGATTTGTTATGAGAATTAAATAGCATGACAGACAGTCAACATCAAGCTATGGTTTCACCTACCAGAATACCCCAGCACCCATAATCCCTCAACTGTCAATAATATTCCAAATTATGTGACAAATGACACTTTCATCACAAGAATAGCCACCTCTCACTCTCTCTCTCTCAATACTCGCTCAATTCAATTTCAATTTAAGGGCGTTTATTGGCATGGGATACATATGTTTACATTGCCAAAGCAAGTGAAATAGATGATAAACAAAAGTCAAATAATCAAGAAAAAATGAACAGTTAACATTACACTCACAAAAGTTCCAAAGGAAAAAAGACATTTCAAATGTCATTGTAACGTCAGGAGAATGATGGGTGTAGAGTCAGGCGCAGAGAGAGCAGAAGTTTACGGGAACAAAACGCTTTAATGTCCACAGTGAAAACAGGAACAGGTACAAAAGGGGTGACGCCAAAACACAGGCGCAAACACAACCCACAGACCAACTGTTTAAAATAAACTGGACAGCGAAAAACCCACAATCAAATAATCCACTCCTGACGTAACATGAACACACAATAAGCCCGCACAAACACTAGCGGGCGAAACTAACCTAAATAGTACACCTCCCAAAACCCCAACAAGAAACAGGTGAAAACAATTAGACAGACATAAACGAAAAGGAAAAAGGGATCGGTGGCAGCTAGTAGACCGGCGACGACGACCGCCGAGCGCCACCGAACGGGAAGGGGAGTCACCTTCAGTAGTATTCGTGACAGTCATATTATGTCTATATACAGTGTTGTAATGATGTGCAAATAGTTAAAGTACAAAAGGGAAAATAAATAAACATAAATATAGGTTGTATTTACAATGGTGTTTGTTCTTCACTGGTTGCCGTTTTCTTGTGGCAACAGGTCACAAATATTGCTGCTGTGATCCCACACTGTGGTATTTCACCCAATAGATATGGGAGTTTATCAAAATCAGGTTTGTTTTCACATTCTTTGTGGGTCTGTGTAATCTGAAGGAAATATGTGTATCTAATATGGTCATACATTTGGCAGGAGGTTAGGAAGTGCAGCTCAGCTTCCACCTCATTTTGTTGGCAGTGTGCACATAGCCTGTCTTCTCTTGAGTGCCAGGTCTGCCTACGGTGACCTTTCTCAATAGCAAGGCTATGCTCAGTCTGTACATAGTCAAAGATTTCCTTAATTTTGGGTTAGTCACAATGGTCAGGTATTCTGCCACTGTGTACTCTTTGTTTAGGGCCAAATAGCATTCTAGTTTATTCAGTTTTTTTGTAAATTCTTTCCAATGTGTCAAGTTATTATCTTTTTGGTTTTTCATGATTTGGTTGGGTCTAATTGTGTTGCTGTCCTGGGGCTCTGTGGGGTCTTTTTGTGTTTGCGAACAGAGCCCCAAGACCAGCTTGCTTAGCGGGCTCTTCTCCAGGTTAATTTCTCTGTAGGTGATGGTTTTGTTATGGAAGGTTTGGGAATCACTATCTTTTAGTTGGTAGTAGAATTTTCTGGATTTGGATAATTAGCGGTTATTGGCCTAATTCTGCTCTTCGTGCATTATTTGGTGTTTTAAGTTGCACACAGAGGATATTTTTGTAGAGTGCTGCATGCAGAGTCGCAATTTGGTGTTTGTCCCATTTTGTGAATTCTCGGTTGGTGAGCGGACCCCAGACCTCACAATCATAAAGGACAATGGGTTCTATAACTGATTCAAGTATTTTTAGACAGATCCTAATTGGTATGTCAAATTTGATGTAGCATTTGATGGCATAGAAGGTCCTTCTTGGCTTGTCTCTCAGATCGTTCACATCTTTGTTACCTGTGGCGCTGATGTTTAGGTCGAGGTATGTATAGTTTTTTGTGTGCTCTAGGGCAACGGTGTCTAGATGTAATTTGAATTTGTGGTTCTGGCAACTGGACATTTTTTGGAACACCATTATTTTTGTCTTACTGAGATTTACTGTCAAGGCCCAGGTCTGACAGAATCTGTGCAGAAGATCTAGGTGCTGCTGTAGGCCCTCTTTGGTTGGGGACAGAAGCACCAGATCATCAGAAAACAGTAGACATTTGACTTCAGATTCTATTAGGGTGACGCCGGGTGCTGCAGGTTGTTCTAGTGCCCTCGCCAATTCATTGATATTATATGTTGAAGAGGGTGGGGCTTAACCTGCATCTCACCCCCCGGCCCTGTGGGAAAGAAATTTGTTTTTTTTGCCAATTTTAACTGCACACTTGTTGTCTGTGTACATGGATTTTATCATGTCGTATGTTTTTCCCCCAACACCACTTTCCATCAATTTGTATAGCAGACCCTCATGCCAAATTGATTCAAAAGCTTTTTTGAAATCAGCAAATCATGGGCAAAGCAAAGCATGAGAAGACTTTGCCTTTCTTTTGGTTTGTTTGTCAATTAGGGTGTGCAGGGTGAATACGTGGTCTGTCATACAGTAATTTGGTAAAAAGCCAATTGGACATTTGCTCAGTACATTTTTTTCGCTGAGGAAATGTACTAGTCTGCTGTTAATGATAATGTAGATGATTTTCCCAAGGTTACTTTTGACGCATATCCCCCGGTAGTTATTGTGGTCAAATTTGCCTCCACTTTTGTGGATTGGGGTGATCATTCCTTGGTTCCAAATATTGGGAAGATGCCAGAGCTGAGGATGATGTTAAAAGAGTTTAAGTAGAGCCAATTGGAATGTGAGGTCTCTATATTTTATCATTTCATTTAGAATACCATCATTTGTATTATGTGCTTCTACAAATGTAAAAGGGATTGCATAGAGGCTAAAGAATAAAAAACACAGGTATCATGTGTGATGCTACTTGAAGTGTACAAAATTACCCTTAACCATCAAAATGTCTTAATTCAAACAAACATGGCACTTGCAATTCCCACGGGGGACCAGTACAAACAGATATGAAAATGTACTGTATGCACTCACTACTGTAAGTCACTCTAGATAAGATTGTCTGCTAAATGACATAAATATCATCCAAGATGCATTTCGATGTGGGTGCTGGACTGATCTACTCCCGTATAGTTCAACGTAACTATTAAATCAGTCATCAAGAGCCAGAGGAGCCACAGGCATCATAAAGCATTCTCACTGATGATTAATCAATAAACCTTCAATTCATATCATACAAGATTCCTTTCAATGCGAGTGGTGGACTGGTCTACTGTTTATCCATCTTGGTTTCACTAGAGAGTAGTGCTAAGGTCGACATCACCTCCCATTTCTCATTTGGAAAGTAATTATGCTGGACTTACACCTGTTATATTCCTTAAGAACCAAGTGCATTGATGAGCATAGTAACATTGTCAAAGCTTAGTATGGTGTACCATAACATCCATCCTACGGAGTCTTTTCCTGTTTTGTTCAAGAAACTTGTCGAGAAACCAGTCAACCAGTCAATATTTCCTCATTGTATGACAGAATACCCACGCTATAAGCAAGGATACCGTTCCAATACAATCAGGTCTCTGGGTTGGACTGGCAGAAATATTTTTGTTAGAAATTTTCCACTCCTCTGTTGAGGTTTTTATCATGCTGCAGATGACCTGCGTTGACATGGGGAGGTGTCTGTAGGTGGAGAGCCTTGTTATTTTCCCACCCTGCACCTCATTAGTGTACTTGTGACCTTTCCAATTGAACAAAACAATGGTCAGGAGCCATTTTGAATACTGAAATCAATCCCCCTGACATTTGAGAGAGAAAGAAAGGACATTTTCCTGGATTCTGCCACCCTTAGTTTAGTTTGGGCTATTCGAGGATAAAGGCTAGAATTTTTCTGACACCTTCAGCCTTTGTTGTCCAAACATTTCTCAGTATTGAAAAGTCAAGATGATTCAATTACGAGACACGTCAGGTATAGTCAAACCCTACTACTGACAAATGTAACCTAATTCAAATGTTTGGACTCCCATGCTAGATGTCTCTCATGCTAAATGGCATAATCCCAATCAATGGGGTATTCAATATTGAACTGTAAAGAATCATCAGCTTTTTCCACATTGTTCAAAGGGCTAACTGCCAATGCCCAGTATACTCAGTACAGAAATGGCTACCGATCCATTCCAAATATTGCTTACTCTGCACTCGGCTGTAGTGTCGTCTCGTCTTTGTCCTTGATAGTTTGTTCTCCACTTTGCATTGTGCATCTAATTAGAGCAAGTAGGACTTGTTACCTCTGCAGGAAGGTTCGTAGCCTCAACTGTCTTCATCTCACCATCAGAATCAGGGCCTAACATCCTCACTGTGGGCCAGGAATTTCCCGCAAGCGTCTATGCATGGGGCCACACTGTATTGATCACTCCTTAACACAGCGTGAAAATGTCTCCAACAAGATAGCGCCGATAGAGATGCCAGCTTCGCTTCTAGTCCTTAGGAAACTGTGCAGTATTTAGTTTTTTTTGTATTATTTCTTACATTGTTAGCCCAGCAAACCTTAAGTGTTATAACATACAGCCGGGAAGAACTGTTGGATATCAGAGAGACGTCAAGGAGCGGTCTTCTAGTGAGGCTTCGGATGCGCGCAGTCCGTAGTTAACAAAGTTGACAAAATCAGGGCAAGAGTTGCTTTCCAAAGAGATATCTGGGATTGTAACATACTCTGTTTCACGGAGACATGGCTAGCTGGGGACATGCTGTCGGAGTCCGTACAGCCAACAGGATTTTCAGTGAATCGCGCCGACAGAAACAAACATCTCTCTGGTAAGAAGAAGGACGGGGTGTATGTTTCATGATTAACGACTCATAGTGTAATTGTAACAACATACAAGAACACAAGTCCTTTTGTTCACCTTACCTAGAATGCCTCACAATCAAATCTTAACTGTATTATTTCCCTAGAGAACTCTCCTCGGTTATCGTCACAGCGGTATATATCCCCCCGCAAGCGGATACCAAGACGGCCATCAAGGAACTTTATGCAAACTGAAAACCATATATCATGAGGCTGCATTTATTGTAGCTGGGGATTTTAACAAAGCTAATTTGAGAACAAGGCTACCTAAATTCTATCAGCATATCGATTGCAGTACACAAGCGAGTAACATGCTCGACCATTGCTACTCTAACTTCCATGATGCATACAAGGCCCTCCCCCGCCCTCCTTTTGGCAAATCTGACCATGACTCCATCTTGTTGCTCCCCTCCTATAGGCAGAAACTAAAACGGGAAGCGCCCGTGCTTAGGCCTATCCAATTCTGGTCTGACCAATCGAATTCCACGCGTCAAGATTGTTTCGATCCCGTAGACTGGGATATGTCCGGGTAGCCTCAGAGAATAACATTGACGTATACGCTGACCCGGTGAGCGAGTTTATAAGGAAGTGTATAGGAGATGTTGTACCCACTGTGACGATTAAAACCTTCCCTAACCATAAACCGTGGATTGATGGCAGCATTCGCACAAAACTGAAAGCACGTACCATCGCATTTAATCATTTCAAGGCGACTGGGAATATGGCCGAATACAAACAGTGTAGTTATTCCCTTCATTAAGCAATCAAACAAGCAAAGCGTCAGTATAGTGACAAAGTGGAGTCGCAATTCAACGGCTCAAACACGAGACGGATGTAGCAGGGTCTACAGACAATCACGTACTACAAAAAGAAAACCAGCCCCGTTGCGTACATTGACATCTTTCTTCCAGACAAATTAAACAACTTCTTTGGACACTTTGAGGACAATACAGGGCCACCGATGCGGCCCGCTAACAAAGACTGTGGGCTCTCCTTCTCCGTGGCCGACATGAGTAAAACATTTAAACAGGTTAATCCTCGCAAGGCTGCGGCCCAGACGGCATACCTAGCCGCATCGTCAGAGCATGCTCAGACCAGCTGGCTGCTGTGTTTATGGACATTCAATCAATCCCTATCCCAGTTTGCTGTCCCCACATGCGTCAAGATGGTCACCATTGTTCCTGTTCACAAGAAAGCTAAGGTAACTGAACTAAATGACTTCTGTCCTCATGAAGTGCTTTGAAAGATTAATCAAGGATCATATCAACTCCACCCTACCTGTCATCCTAGACCCACTCCAATTTGCTTACCACCCCAATAGGTCCACGGATGATGCAATCGCCATCACACTGCACACTGCCCTATCCCATATGGACAAGAGGAATACCTATGTAAGAATGCTGTTCATTGACTACAGCTCAGCATTCAACACCATACTACCCTCCAAACTCGTCATTAAGCTCGAGACCCTGGGTCTCGACCCCGCCCTGTGCAGCTGGGTCCTGGACTTCCTGACGGGCCGCCCTCAGGTGGTGAAGGTAGGAAACAACATCTCCACTCCGCTGATCCTCAACAATGGGGCCCCACAAGGGTGCGTTCTCAGCCCTCTCCTGTACTCCCTGTTCACCCACGACTGCGTGGCCATGTATGCCTCCACTCAATCATCAAGTTTGCAGACGACACAACAGTGGTAGGCTTGATTACCAACAACGACGAGACAGCCTACAGGGAGGAGGTGAGGGCCCTCGGAGTGTGGTGTCAGGAAAATAACCTCTCACTCGATGCAGGCAAAACAAAAGAGATGATCGTGGACTTCAGGAAACAGCAGAGGGAGCACCACCCTATCCACATCGACGGGACAGCAGTGAAGAAAGTGGAAAGTTCTTCGGTGTACATATCACCAACAAACTGAAATGGTCCAGGCACACAGACAGTGTGGTGAAGAAGGCGCAATAGCACCTCTTCAACCTCAGGAGGCTGAAAAAATGTGGCTTGTCACCAAAACCTCACTCATTTTTACAGGTGCACAATTGAAAGCATCCTGTCAGGCTGTATCACCGCCTGGTACGGCAACTGCACCGCCCACATCCGGAGGGCTGTCCAGAGGGTGGTACGGTATGCACAAAGCATCACCGGGGGCAAACTACCTGCCCTCCAGATCACCTACAATACCCGATGTCACAGGAAGGCAAAAAAGATAATCAAGGACAATAACCACCCGAAACACTGCCTGTTCACTCTGCTTCCATCCAGAAGGTGAGGTTTGTACAGGTGCATCAAGCTGGGACAGAGAGATTGAAAAACAGGTTCTATCTCAAGGCCATCAGATTGTTAAACATCCATCACTCGCACAGAGAGGCAGCTGCCTACCTACAGACTTGATATCATTGACCACTTTAATAAATGGAACACTAGTCACTTTAATAATGCCACTTTAATAATGTTTACATATCTCACGTTACTCATTCATATGTACAGTTAAAGTCAGAAGTTTAAATACACTAAATTAGTATTTGGTAGCATTGCCTTTAAATTGTTTAACTTGGGTCAAACGTTTCGGGTAGCCTTCCACAAGCTTCCCACAATACATTGGGTAAATTTTGGTCCATTCCTCCTGACAGAGCTGGTGTAACTGAGTCAGGATTGTAGGCCTCCTTGCTCGTACACACTTTTTCAGTTCTGCCCACAAACTTTCTATAGGATTGAGGTCAGGTCTTTGTGATGGCCACTCCAATACCTTGACTTTGTTGTCCTTAAGCCATTTGCTACAACTTTGGAAGTATGCTTGGGGTCATTGTCCATTTGGAAGACACATTTGCGACCAAGCTTTAACTTCCTGACTGATGTCTTGAGATGTTGCTTCAATATATCCACATCATTTACCTGCCTCATGCCATCTATTTTGTGAAGCGCACCAGTCCCTCCTGCAGCAAAGCACCCCCACAACATGATGCTGCCAACCACGTGCTTCATGGTTGGGATGATGTTCTTCGGCTTGCAAGCCTCCCCCTTTTCCCTCCAAACATAACGATGGTCATTATGGCCAAAAGGTTCTATTTTTGTTTCATCAGACCAGAGGACATTTCTCCAAAAAGTACGATCTTTGTCCCCATGTACAGTTGCAAACCGTAGTCTGGCTTTTTATTGGCGGTTTTGAAGCAGTGGTTTCTTCCTTGCTGAGCGGCCTTTCAGGTTATGTCGATATAGGACTCATTTTACTGTGTATATAGCTGTAACGGCAGTCTATTTCGTCCTCCTCATCGGACGAGGAGAGGCGAGAAGGATCGGAGGACCAATGTGCAGCGTGGTAAGTTTCCATAATTTAATGACATGAAAACTAGACAAGAATACAAAACAACAAACGTACTAACCGTCACAGTCCCGTGTGGCACAAACACTGACACAGGAGACAACCACCCACAAAATCCCAACACAAAACAAGCCACCTATATATGATTCTCAATCAGGGACAACGATTGACAGCTGCCTCTGATTGAGAACCATATTAGGCTGAACACAGAAACAGACAAACTAGACAAACAACATAGAATGCCCACCCAGCTCACGTCCTGACCAACACTAAAACAAGCAAAACACATAAGCACTATGGTCAGGACGTGACAATAGCTACTTTTGTTTCCTCCAGCATCTTCACAAGGTCCTTTGCTGTTGTTCTGGGATTGATTTGCACTTTTCGCACCAAAGTGCGTTCATCTCTAGGAGGCAGAACGCGTCTCCTTCCTGAGCGGTATGACGGCTGCGTGGTCCATTGGTGTTTATACTTGCATACTATTGTTTGTACAGATTAACGTGGTACCTTCAAACATTTGGAAATTGCTCCCAAGGATGAACCAGACTTGTGGAGGTCTACAATTGTTTTTTAAATATTTTCCCATGATGTCAAGCAAAGAGGGACTGAGTTTGAAGGTAGGCCTTGAAATACATCCACAGGTACACCTCCAATTGACTTAAATTATGTCAATTAGCCTATCAGAAGCTTCTAAAGCCATGACATAATTTTATGCAATTGTCCAATCTATTTAAATGCACAGTCAACTTTATGTATGTAAACGTCTGACACACTGGAATTCTGATACAGTGAATTATAAGTGAAATAGTCTCTCTGTAAACAATTGTTGGAAAAATTACTTGTGTCATGCACAAAGTAGATGTCCTAACCGACCTGCCAAAACTATAGTTTGTTAACAAGAAATGTGTGGAGTGGTTGAAAAACGAGTTTTAATGCCTCCAACCTAAGTGTACGTAAACTTCTGACTTCAACTGTATATACTGTATACTGTATCCTTCACTATCTATTCTTCCTATCTATTGCATCTTATCCGCTCCGTCACTGCTCATCCATATATTTGATATGTATATATTCTCATCCCATTCCTTTACTAGATTGTGTGTATTAGGTTTTGTTGTGGAATTTGTTAGATATTAGGTTTTGTTGTGCAATTGTTAGATATTAACTGTTAGATACTGCTGCACTGTCAGATCTAGAAGAATAAGCATTTCGCTATACTTTCAATAACATTTGCTAACCATGTGACCAATACAATTAGATTTGGTTTTATTTGATTGTGGTCTGGTCTGTCCCCGAGGCATTCATGGTTCCTAATAAGTAGTGCTAGTTTGGCAGCGTAAGACACTGAAAAGGTTAGCCTCCTCTGGCTCAACAGGCCACACATTAAAGCTGGTACCCTAATGCAAGACAGTGGGGGTAATTGAGAAGCTGGTGGCCAGTGATACAGAGGCCCAGTCGGTAATTGAGTGCCCATTTAATTTCCCCTGTAAAAGATACTCAGACACAGTGATTGCTGGATACACATCTCTAGATCTTAGAGATGCCCTTGGCAGGATGTCACTATCTCGCCCCTCTTTGGTCAGAGAGACCGACACAGGAGGAACTAGCCATGGGATCATATGTTTCAGGAAAATGAGGAATGTCTGCACTCAGTGTTTTCAGTGAAAGGAAGAAAAATGTATTCCATCTTCATTTGACAAACGTTTCACCCTTTTCAGTAACAATGTGTACCGACACTGTAGTTGCACTGTTACCGTCTATGTATTAACACAGTTTTAGACATATGTGAAATGGGACAGCTTATTAGGCATATCCAGAGGGCATAAACTGTATGATTAGGTCAATTGTTGTGTAACGGGTTATCATAACAATACGTGACTAGATGTTCTCCCACGACTGTAGATACATACACGATTCATTGCATAATGTGACTTTGCCCTTGGCCAACACTAGTTGCCTGGCATTCCGAAAATGTTCTTCAAAATAGAAAAATCTACTTTAATTTCCGGAAAACCTATTTACCACTGAGAGATAGGACATGTAATAGATCAATACATTCCAAGGTTTTATTTCCAATTTCATGCTTTTCTGACTCTATCAAAAATGTGTTCCTCACTGATAAATCCCTTCCATAACTACTCCACCGTCGACAGGATTTATAAGCCGAATCCTGACTGGCATTTCTCAGGTGTCTCATCCTAACACATTTAGGAATGCTATTTATTAATCAAACACACTAATATGGGCCATAAGTAATATGCCATGGTTTTGGACATGGATACATATTTTCATTCAGGCAGTAGATGGACAAAATGGGACAGCCCCATGATGGAAGACCTTGCAGCAATGGTCTATCAAGCTAGTACATGCAAGGAAGTGGGGGGGAGAGACTACCACTGCATGGCAATCCATCTTGGTAAATTTCCATTGCATTTCTCAATCTGTGAAAAACATCTAAATAGTTCATTCATGTGTTATGTAATAAACATTACGGTTTCTTTGCTTTATTTGCTTTCAAATATGTATAATTGAAGAAAAAAACATGTAAGTAAGTTATTCACCCCCGTGGGACATAAACACACTTTAAAACGAAAACCAGCTATGGTGACTTTATTCAATTGAGTTACACAGACTAAACAAAAAGATGACATTGGTTTTGTACTGAAAATAAAAAATATATTTTCTCTCACAATATCTCCATAATACAGTCTTTGATTGTTGCTCGTATTGAAAAGTTGCACTGCACTTCTGATGACACTTTAAACATTTTCTTCTTACAGCTCTGGATTGTGTCAAAGTTGTGAATGTCTGACTGTGGGATACAGTTGTAACGGGAGCCAAGTTACTCTACATATTTCCCTTGGTGGACATTTGGTTGTGGAAGTGTCCCATAGTGATGTTCATATAGTGCATCATAAATGAATAGTCCAAAGGGACCCTTGCTTCCTATAGTAACCCAATGAGAAAAGCTGTCCACTCCCCACTAATCCATGGGCCATCATTATGATGAGCCTGACAGCTCTCCTTTTCTCTGCAGGGTCCCAAATACAACCTCAATTAAGACGTTCCATTGGCTTCCCCAGGCACATCCTCCAGCGATGTGTCCTGTGACGTCAGTCCTGTTTTCAAATAGACAGTTTAATTCCACACACTTTGGTTTTCTATGTAAAATCAAGTCATTGATTGATGGTAATCTGGGATAATCTCTGCGTCGATGGAGAATCCTCATGATACATGCTTATCACTTAATTTAATCTTAAATACTGCTTATTTTCCTGAGGGTGGGCAGAAATATCAATGAGAGTGAGAGAACACTATTATGCTTGGCAAAAGTACAACTATTAGCAACTGTAACATCAATGACGATTACAAGAGCTGGCATACTTTCTTCTTATTAATGCTTGACACAGTAGCTCCAGTATTTGCAATTCACTCATTAGCAAAAGCTAATTATCTAATTATCTGTATCTAAACCATGTCTGAGTGATTTTGACTCCGTTTACCTTACAGTAGCCAACATGTGTAGTACTGTGTTAGGAGATGGAAGTGAGATTATTTTTCTTAGATATTTTTTTCCCTGTTTTTTTCTCTTTTACCTCTACAGGCCCTTTGTGTGAGAGATGAGATAGGGAAGCACACACGCATTGGGGAAAAACACCAAAGGAGCTTTCACAAACTGGAGAAAGGTATTGAATCATGACATCAGTTGCAGAATGTCATTAATATCTCTTCTCTCCATGGGGCCTCTGCATATACCCAGAATAATGACCTGGCGGATGTCTCCCTCAATTGAAAAGTGAAGTCTTAAAGTGCTCCTGTAAAACCTCACTACGGTCTAGGAATACATGGAGATAGGTACTGTATGACACCTCCAGAGATGATTGTCAGGCAGCTCACGAAACCCCTGGGGAAAAATGCAGGAGCAACACCGCGAAATAAAGAAGTAGTCGATGCTAACATGCTGCATTGTGACATCACATTTCAATTTAGTCTCAACCCAGAATAATTCAGATCACAGACCAAACATCATGCCATGGGCTTATTAATACATTAAGCCCATGAAAAAGGTTGCTCATGTTGTATTATCTATCACTCTACTGTCACTATCACATTTCCTATTACGTCCATTCACCCATGAGGAGGAACTTGACTCATGCCTTGTATCGTAATGTCAGGTCAATTTATTGGTATTCTTCATAGGTTAGGGGATTAAATACAGCTCTTTGTTTCTCCCAGAAAGCTTTCTCGTTTACATTTTCACCTCCCCAACACATAGCTTCTTCTCTGTCAATTATAATCCAAAAATCCTATAATTGCTTAATCATTTCCAATGATCTCATTAGCCTCAGCTTTTAATTGATCTGAATAATCATCACGTGCACACCAAGTGACCTCTCAGTAAGCCTCTACTGATGTGGAAGATAGCTATCCAAGCCTCCCCGGGTGTTACTTTGTTCAGTCAAGCAACACAGAATGAACCGTTCAATATTACCTCAGGACAAAAGCAGAATGGTAGGCTTAACAAGTGCTGCCATATGAAAAGGTTGAGGAGCTTGGATCTATAAAATGTGAAACTTAGTGTAACGGCTGTCGTAGTCGTTCTCCTCCTCAGACGAGGAGGAGCATGGATCGGACCAAGATGCGGAGTGGTAAGTATTCATGTTTTAATGGAAAAACAACAAACACTACAAATTACAAAACCCAACAAACGTGACTAACCTGAAACAGTCCTGTGTGGCCCAAACACTGACACAGGAACAAACACCCACAAAAACACAAGTGAAACCCTGGCTGCCTTAGTATGACTCTCAATCAGGGACAACGATTCACAGCTGTCTCTGATTGAGAATCATACCAGGCCGAACACAAAATCCCAACATAGAAAATCAAACCTAGACCAACCCACCCAACTCACGCCCTGACCAACTAAAACAAATACATGACAAAGGAAAACAGGTCAGGAACGTGACAGAACCCCCCCCTTAAGGTGCGAACTCCGGGCGCACCAGCACAAAGTCTAGGGGAGGGTCTGGGTGGGCGTCTGTCCACGGTGGCACTGGTCGTGGTCCTCACCCCACCATAGTCAACCCCCGCTTCCGTGGCCTCCTCCCAATCTTCACCCTCCATGTCAATCCCACTATTCCAAAGGGCAGTAACAGACTGAGGGGTAGCAGCTGACTGAGGGGTAGCACCTGACTGAGGGGCAGCACCAGGATAAGGGGCAGCACCAGGATAAGGGGCAGCACCAGGATAAGGGGCAGCACCAGGATAAGGGGCAGCTCCGGACTGAGGGACGGATCCTGGCTGGATGGCGGATCCTGGCTGGCTGGCTCTGGCGGATCCTGGCTGGCTGGCGGATCCTGGCTGGCTGGCTCTGGCGGATCCTGGCTGGATGACGGCTCTGGCGGATCCTGGCTGGATGACGGCTCTGGCGGATCCTGGCTGGACGGCTCATGGCTGGCTGACGGATCTGGCTGCTCATGGCTGGCTGACGGATCTGGCTGCTCATGGCTGGCTGACGGATCTGGCTGCTCATGGCTGGCTGACGGATCTGGCTGCTCATGGCTGGCTGACGGATCTGGCTGCTCATGGCTGGCTGACGGATCTGGCTGCTCATGTCTGGCGGAAGGCTCTGGCTGATCCTGTCTGGCGGAAGGCTCTGGCTGATCCTGTCTGGCGGAAGGCTCTGGCTGATCCTGTCTGGCGGAAGGCTCTGGCTGATCCGGTCTGGCGGAAGGCTCTGGCTGATCCGGTCTGGCGGAAGGCTTTGGCTGCTCCTGTCTGGCGGAAGGCTCTAGCGGCTCCTGTCTGGCGGAAGGCTCTAGCGGCTCCTGTCTGGCGGACGGCTCTATAGGCTCATGGCAGACGGGCGGCTTTGAAGGCTCAATACAGACGGGCAGTTCATGCGGCGCTTGGCAGACGGACAGTTCAGACAGCGTTGGGCAGACGGGCAGTTCAGGCGCCGTTGGGCAGACGGCCGACTCTGACCTGCTGAGGCGCACAGTAGGCCTGGTGCGTGGTGCCGGAACTGGAGGCACTGGGCTGGAGACACGCACCACAGGGAGAGTGCGTGGAGGAGGAACAGGGCTCTGGAAACGCACTGGAAGCCTGGTGCGTGGTGTTGGCACTGATGGTACTGGGCTGGGGTGGGAAGGTGGCGCCGGATATACCGGACCGTGAAAGAGTACACGCGCTCTTGAGCACCGAGCCTCCCCAACCCTACCAGGTTGAATGGTCCCCGTAGCCCTGCCAGTGCGGCGAGGTGGAATAGCCCGCACTGGGCTATGCAGGCGAACCGGGGACACCACCTGTAAGGCTGGTGCCATGTACGCCGGCCCGAGGAGACGTACTGGAGGCCAGATACGTTGGGCCGGCTTCATGGCACCCGGCTCGATGCCCAACCTAGCCCTCCCAGTGCGGCAAGGTGGAATAGCCCGCACTGGGCTAAGCACGCGTACTGGGGACACCGTGCGCTCCACCGCATAACACGGTGTCTGACCAGTACGACGCCCTCTCACTCCACGGTAAGCCCGGGGAGTTGGCTCGGGTATCCAACCCGGCTTCGCCACCCTCCCCTTAAGCCACCCCCCAAGAAATTTTTGGGTGAGCCTCTCGGGCTTCCAGCCGCTCTGCCTTGCTTTCGCCTCATAAAACCTCCTCTCCGCTTTCGCTGCCTCCAGCTCCGCTTTGGGGCGGCGACACTCCACTGGCTCTGCCCAGGGTCCTTTACCGTCTAGGATTTCCTCCCAAGTCCATTCCTCTTTTCCCCATTGCTGTTGTTCTTGCCTTCCTTCTCCACTCCGCTTGATCCTGTTTTGGTGGGTGTTTCTGTAACGGCTGTCGTAGTCGTTCTCCTCCTCAGACGAGGAGGAGCATGGATCGGACCAAGATGCGGAGTGGTAAGTATTCATGTTTTAATGGAAAAACAACAAACACTACAAATTACAAAACCCAACAAACGTGACTAACCTGAAACAGTCCTGTGTGGCCCAAACACTGACACAGGAACAAACACCCACAAAAACACAAGTGAAACCCTGGCTGCCTTAGTATGACTCTCAATCAGGGACAACGATTCACAGCTGTCTCTGATTGAGAATCATACCAGGCCGAACACAAAATCCCAACATAGAAAATCTAACCTAGACCAACCCACCCAACTCACGCCCTGACCAACTAAAACAAATACATGACAAAGGAAAACAGGTCAGGAACGTGACACTTCGTTTGAGGGCTACAGTGAAAGTCTTGTGGCATGACATTTGAATGAGAACTGTTGCTTGGAAAATGTAAGCTTTAATGGTACAAAAATCACAAGCCATCAGCGAATAACTGGAGCTGTGAATACGAGTGATACTGTGATATTTGGAAGAAATGTTGAATTGGATCATCTACTCACTACTACAGAAAATACATGACAGTACACAGTCATTTAGGAGAAATGTGTGAACATACTTTAAAAAACACTTTAGGGAAATAAATAGAATCATCATGATGTTCGAAACGACATGAAATGAAAGAGAAAATGAGTTGTCTATATTTTGTTGTGGCGTTATACAAGCTGAATGATTAATAAAGTGGTTTAGAATGTCGGCACACACAATATTTCTTACTCTCTGTTCCAAGTCCTCTCCGTAAAGAGTGTTTTGGGAATACAGAAATAGGTTCCAGAGCAGAAACAAATTAAGTCCTTGTGTGATTTTAACTTGATACCACCAGCCAGCAATAAAGTATCGCAGAGGGAATCTCCGTCATGCCAAAAACTATGCACGACTCATAGTTGTCCGTGTGACTATACTTATACCCAAGGGATGACATGTTGTACCTGTACTGTGCATCTATCAAACCACAGAAAGAGGTCAAAATAACAACTGCAGTAGTCATACTGTATGTCAAGCACATACATAATCACAACCATAGACATCTGAGTGAAAATGTTCAGGGAGGAAAACAGCTAATCCATGTAAACATGAAAGGGCACTTCTTTTTCTTTTTTTCTTCACCATGTAGACTGATGCATTTCACCAATTATCCATATTCCGTGGGAAGCTCTGAGGCTGCTGCCTGCCTGCACTGGGTTACGCTGTGCCTCCTGGATCCAGTGTTGGGCATTGGGTTGAAGTAGAGCAACAGTAAAGGGCTAGTTGGACGAGCGGCATTAAAACACCACAAACATGCAGGTTCATTGATTATTCAGCCTGGGAAAACACAGCTGTCAAACGTGGTTGTCTGGAGCATTGACAGTGAAAGGAGGGGATGAATGGCAGGACATTCTAATTAGTATGGTATGTTACGTTTGGTATGTTACGTCTGGTATGGTTACATAAGACAGAAGGTTACAAAAGTGGAAAGAGGGTGGTTGGTCGGTATAGATGAGTAGGCATATAACGCGAACGTCTAGCAACGCGAAGGCTACATGTTTAAGTCTTATGACGGACAACTTTAGCATTTTAGCTAATTAGCAACTTTGCAACTATTTATTACTTTTTAGTTACTTTGCAACTACTTAGTATGTTAGCTCATCCTTCCCCTAGCCATAACCCTAAGCTTAACCTACCTCCTAACCCTAACCTTAACCCTAACCTAACCTTAACCCATAGCCTAGCTAAGGCTAGCCACCTAGCTAACGTTAGCGTTAGCCACCTAGCCACCTAGTTAACATTAGCAACAACAAATTGTAATTCATAAAATATCATACGAAATGGATGATGTACATCTACAAATGAATACCATACAAAATGTAACATATCATACATTTGAGTGTCCCAGAATTTCGTTTACTATGTTACATATACCCCCGAGTCCATGTTGCAGAGTCAGGCAGTCATAAACAAGGCAGATTTTCCATGCACATGGCTCACCTCCTCCCAACACGGGACTACATTTTAGTCTAAAAGACATGGTTGAGCTAGGATGTTTGATGTGGTGCTTTCATAGCTTAGTGAGTGGTTTCTCACGAAATTTGGGGTGGATATGAAATAGAATATGCCCTTTTTAGGTTCCTTAGAGATTAAAGTTTTTCGGGATATGCGAAGAAACCATTACTGTAATGGATCATTTCAACTAGAGCAGTATACTTTCTTCTCTAACACGTAATTCCAGGGGCAGGGTTTATTCCAACAAGTTCAAAGGATGCTTTGAGTTGGTTATTTTAAAAGTAGCATAATGAATGATTACATGAAGAAGGAGCTCAACAGTCACTGGGTGTCTGATCAAATGTCTCATTGCTAAAAGATAAAACATCCCTCAGAGTTCTGGTCCTATGCGGCCATTTCTAAAGGAACAATGCATGAGAGCTCTGGAGCTCTATGTGAAGAAGTCATTAAGAGTTTCAGACAGCTTTAGTTCTCGGTTCCCACAACTGCTGGGTAGCTTGTGTGATTCATTAAAGCGCCATGTGGAACACGAGACCTCAGCAGTTACCCCTGTCTTTTTCATCCCTCCAGTAAGTCCAAAAGTGAGCTCCCCTGTGTTACATCTAGCGAGAGGGCACCTTTGGCCACGATGGGAAAGAAACCATTGTGGACACAGTTTGTTGACCAAAAGCAATCTTCTCTATTGTGCCAAAATACCCCACAGAGATGTAAACATTACATGGAAGAATGGCTCTCTGATCAGCCAGGGAGATTAGATAGTGAAGGTCAATGATTTCTCCAGCCCATTGGAGGAGGGGGGCCAGTGGAACATTTTACAAATGGCTTTGGAAGGAATGGCCTTAAAAGTACCTGTCACAGAGGATAAGCTTGATCTCTTCACTGTCTCTTACCTGTGGAAAGAAACACATTCGCCACAATGGCCACAGGTGTTAGCAGTGATAAAACCTTGAATGATCTTGTTCACTGACACATGTTGTTTTTTGGGGGTTTTGGGGTTTTTCCCCAAACTGTAATCTCTGTTTAGTTCATTGTGCGTGTCTCATATAAGCAGAGATTAAATACTGAACAGTCTCTCCATGGTCCTTTGAGATCAATGGACATCTACCCTGCGGTAATAAGAACCGTGTACATTGTCAAACATGATACAATTAACATTTCTCCAATAGATTGTGTGTCTTACATGACAGTAAGAGTTGACGTTATTAATGGACATGTATTATTACACACATATCTGACACAGTCATAGAAGTATAACGCAGGACGTCCCGAGTGGCTTTGTTGTCTAAGGCATTGCATTGCAGTTGCTAGCTGTGCCACTAGAGATCCTGGTTCGAGTCCAGACTCTGTTGCAGCCGGCCGCAACCGGGAGACCCATGGGGCAGCGCACAATTGGCCCAGTGCCGCCCGGGTTAGGGGAGGGTTTGGCCGCCAGGGATGTCCTTGTCCCATTGCGCTCTAGCGACTCCTGTGGCAGGCTCGGCGCATGCACGCTGGCACAGTCACCAAGGGTACGGTGTTTCCTCCGACACATTGATGCGGCTGGCTTCCAGGTTAAGCGGGCATTGTGTCACGAAGCAGTGCAGCTTGGCTGGGTCATGTTTTTCGGAGGATGCATAGCTCTCGACCTTCGCCTCTTCCGAGTCCGTACGGGAGTTGCAGCGATGAGACAAGACTGTAACTACCAATTGGATACCACGAAAAAGGGGTAAAAGTAAAAAAAGAGAAATATAATGTGTGAGATGTTATGTTCCCTGATTGAAAGAGTGTGTGAAAGTGTTCCTTCCTGTAAAACTAGAGAAAATGTTTCACATCCCTACAGCAACTTCATAACTTTTTGTTATTCTTACGAGGAGCCTTTTTCATTATCCTGGGGTTACGTTGCAAAAAAAAACAACTAAATTTTGGCTTGAGCGGATGGTCAGACGGCCAGAACATAGGAATAATTTGTACACTGCAAATTGAATGCAAGAATCCCCAAAAAAACAGAATAATTTCACACATTGATTACATTAGGTTACATTAGAGAGACATATGTCTCTTTTTTTATGCGTGGGAATACTTGGGAGCAGGTTTCCTAAATTGAAATCACTTTGAGTTGATTTCCTGGTGATTTTACAGTCTTACTGTCCAACAACAAAAACTTGGATACATGTGAATGTAAGACATAGCCTCCCATCCATGTATCCTAATCCACGCATAACATTAGACGTGTCACGCCTACTCCCACTCTCCCTCTCTAGCGCTCGAGGGCGCCAGGCTGCCCTTCATTATGCACACCTGTCACCATCATTATGCGCAGCAGTGCTCATTGGACTCACCTGGACTCCTTCCCTTTGTTGATTGCCCCGTCTATAACTGTCTGCTCCCCCGTTTGTTCCCTGTGGCTGCATTCATTTCGTTATGTGTTCATGTCCAGACGCTGTCCTGTCCTGTTCCATGTCTGTTGGTAATTAAATGTTCACTTCCTGTACCCGCTTCTCGTCTAACAGCGTCAAACTTTACAAGACGAGCATTCCCCATTTCAAGTAGAAAACGTACATTTTCATACATTCTTATACAAGTATACACAATTTGCTAGGACATTGCAATCTTAATTTAAATGCCAATACCTTATTTTTAGCATTAAGTTTAAGCTGTTATGGTATACAGTATGCCATAAAGAAGGGATCGGGCTGAGTCCCTTCAAATTTGTTTGGAAATTAACACGATTTGTGTAACTAACTTTGTCGTGCTTTGCAAGTATGCTAGACACATGCTACTACGCCCAGCATATAAATGGAATTCAGAATAAGAATACATTATTAAGATCCAGCTAAATGACAGCCAAGTCCCAATATTTGCTTCAATATCTCCTCAATTAGCAGAAGTAATTTTAGATCTACATACAATGTTTAATTTGTTCTCCCCGCTGACATAGCGTGACATAATACTAAACATGGGAAGGTTCTTATTGGCTGCCTGGGCATGTCAAGCTCTATCTGAGTGAGATTGTAGGCGACACTCCATCTATGGAAGATCAAAGAGGTTCCTTGCTTTGCTTCGCATACCTCAAACAGCATTAATAATGCAACTTCCTCTTCTACCTACCCGCGTGTCACATCAATGGTCCACAGCACATTATATGTAGGGCAGAGGAGGCTGGTGGGGAGAGCTATAGTAGGACAGGCTCATTGTAATGGCTGGAATGGAATAAATGGAACGGAGTCAAAAATGTTGTTTCACTATGTTTGATGTGTTTGATACCATTCCATTCCAGCCATGACAATGAGCCTGTCCTCCTATAGCTCCTCCCACCAGCCTCCTCTGATGCAGAGCCCATCGAGAGGAGAGAGATGATAGACGGGAGACTTGGCTGTTTCCACAGGGTGTACTGTATGTCACACTAGTGCAGGTGAGCAGCTTGGCTGGGATTGAAGAGCGCCAGAACTAAAGACGTGATCCCTCTCACTGAGCCTCTGACACAGCAAGGAGATAGTGTGGAAGCTATGGAAGGCTGTATTCAACCATGCTGCAGGATGAGAATGTATATGGGTCAGTGACACCAAACACACCCAGTCACATACATGGCTGACACACACGTACACACACACCCAGTCAGTCACACGTACACACACGGCTGACACACGTCACCTGGTTCTGGTCCCGTATGCTGGAACCCACATATGCCTGAGTCCAGGCACACACACAGATACCTTGCAACTACAGAAAAAAATGGATGACAGGTGTTATGCAAGAAAGAAGCAAAAAAAGCTGTTGCTACGTCAACATGCAGTATGTACAGTCAGGTCCATAATTATTGGCACCCTTGATGAAGATGAGCAAAAAATAATGTATAAAATAAATAACACAAATACTGAGCTGTATTGTATGTTACATTTTGGGGGGAAATTATATTATTTTATACTAATACAATTGCTCAGAAAAAGTAATTTTGTTGAACAAGTAATACAAGTAAATCTAAAGAAGATAGTGGTCAAAATTATTGGCACCCCTGCTTTCAATCCTCCGGCACCCTCTGCCTTGCCAGGCAAACGGCACTGAACTTTTTTCTCCAATGTTTTATGAGATTGGAGAACACGTTGGGAGAGATCTTAGACCATTCATTCAGGTATGGGATACCCAAGACCTTCATAAACACAACCAAATTATTATTTGTCCTATAGCATACAGCATATGAAATGTATTTTATAAGACTGTTAGAATGTTTGAGTCAAAATGACTGCTCATTGGCTCAAAGGGGGGTCCCTCGAGGCCCAGCTTTTCTAGTGTTAAGTATGATGACGGGTACTCAAATAGCCATTACACTGCAATCACTGTTGTGTAAGTAAAGGTTATATACAAAAACTGTGGGCATAAAAAAAAGCTAAACTTATTTGATGTTGTGATTATCATGATAGGATGGTCTGCAGAGGCAGTTTGTGGTGACATTTTGTTGGTACTGTGAACTAGTAGGATTCTGCAGTCTCTGTTGATGACGTCATGTAAGAAACCCTATACAGATGTAGGATCTTAATTTCAGCCAGTTTGCAACAGTGGGAAATTAATCTTGCAGCAACAGGAAATGCAAATTATTATGTGGATTATAATTAATGGACATTTTTGTAGGGGTTGATACATTTTTCTTAAGGGGAAAAAAAACTTCAGAAGCCTTTTTAAACCTCCAATACACTACACGTTTAACATTTCCTGGATTTCAGGAAAGGTCTCCTGCGACAGGGAAATCAAATGAAGATCCAACTGCACTGTACATCCGTAGTTATCTTGTTCATACGCACAGACTGTATACGCTGTGAACGAGGTTAATATTTTCTTCCTTAAAGACCCATCAATTTACACACACAGTTACGTTCGTCGTCGGGAGAAGGAGAGGAGGACCAAGGTGCAGCGTGGTAAGTGTTCATATTTTTTATAAAACAACTGAACACTGAACAAAACATCAAAAACGACAAACGAACAGTCCTGTAAGGTGACGAAAAAACACTAAACAGAAAATAATCACCCACAACTCAAAATGGGAAAACAGGCTACCTAAGTATAGCTCCCAATCAGAGACAACGATAGACAGCTGCCTCTGATTGGGAACCACACCAGGCCAAACACATAGAAACACAACAACATAGAAAAAAGAACATAGACTGCCCACCCTAGTCACACCCTGGCCTAACCAAAATAGAGAATAAAAAGCCTCTCTATAGCCAGGGCGTGACACACACTTCGGTGTTTGAGCTTATCACAGTCTCTGCCCTATTGCCTATTGACACTGCATACAGACACACACACACACACACACACACACACACACACACACACACACACACACACACACACACACACACACACACACACACACACACACACACACACACACACACACACACACACACACACACACACACTAAACGAATACATATTCATTACACACAGAATCCTCCCCTTTCCCCTAGTTAGTCTCTGCCCGTCTCTTGTGTATCAGACCAGGAAAGAACAGGGATTTATCATGCATGCACACTCCGACACACACACACGCACACTCAGGCTCGCACAATTAGACATGAAAGCGTAACTAAACTGGCCCATAATAACAACAGGGTTCTCTACAGCGTTCGTCCTCTAATAGACGACAGCAGTCACAGCTGAAGACTGCCCCCAGCTGGAGAGCCAGGCCTAAGATCTCAGCGCCTGTTTTCAATATTCTCAGCTCTGTTAGGAGGGCTTAAGAGGTCAGAGGTCATGTAATGGTTCCCAACCCTAACGGAGAGGAGCAGTCAGGGAAGGATATGGGCCCGGGGACTCCAAACACCCAGGCAATCCCTGGGATCAGAGAAAGGTCTGCATCATCTTCTCCAGGCTTCTTGATGGATGGCGCTGATCAGCCAGCCAATGGACAACAGTGCCATTGAGATAAATCCGGCAATAAAATGCCCATTACTCGTCCTCAGCATCACAGGTTTGTTCTTTATTGCAAATGACTCTTCATTTGAAGCCTGATGGCGACGGAGCTCCTCTTGGCCCAGCTAGTAGCCACCCAGTCACAGCCAACACCACTACCCACTAACCTGCTCTTAAATGTCTGTCAGCGCACTACCCTCTATTCTGATCTCTTAAATGAGTGGTGGATACATAGTCAGTTGTACAACAATGCATTCAACCTAAATGTGTCTTCCGCATTTAACCCATCCCCTCTGAATCAGGAATCAGGGGAAGCCAGAGATGGAGGCCATCACTGAACTCCATGAGGGCATTGATTGCACTTCAATGGTGGTGGCATTTCTTTGTCATTGATCAAGCATAGCCAGCCATCACGTCAAATCAAAATCAAATCAAACGTTTTGAACGAAATCTGGACTCATACAATCACCTTCATTATGTTCCAAAACTTTACTATGGGGATTTTGTGTGTCATGGAAATAGTACATGACTTGACATATTCATTCAACATAATCAATTAGCACAGTAGCAGCAAATGTTTATAATAATTCCAAAGTAATTTATCAGACGCTTAGTGACTATACCAAAAACATGTTCAGTATAGGGTTGATTCTGACTCAGGAATTTTTTTCCCTTCCTACGCACTTCTCAATATTTAGTATTAAGACTTACCTTGTTCAGTCGTGTAACACGCTTTGCACGTGTGGCTACCTTGCACTTGCTGGCCAACAGATTTTCTTGTGGAGTTTTCATTCAATAAGGTTTTCAGTACATTTATCAACAGACTCAATAGAATATATCTACAGAACGGATTCGGAATATGTGACTCACCACCTGGATTCGGTCTTATGTAGCAAAATCTGGACATTGGATAAAAGTAGAGACTCGGAGCTACAAAATGGTATATCATACACAGCATTTTTTAGGAACATTGGGAAAGTAATTCTGCTTTGAAAGTTGATACACTTGTAAACTCACCTTTGAGAAAAGGGCCATTGAATTGAATGTTTTGGTACCTAGTGGTTAGAGCGTTGGGTCAGTAACCGAAAGGTTGCTGGATCGAATCCACGAGCTGACAAGGTAAAAATCTGTCGCTCTGCCCCTGAGCAAGGCAGTTAACCCACTGTTCCCCGGCGCTGAAGACCTGGATGTCGATTAAGGCAGCCCCCCACACCTCTCTGATTTAGAGGGCTTGGGTTAATTGCGGAAGACACATTTCAATTGAAGGCATTCAGTTCTACAACTGACTAGGTACCCCCTTTCCCTTCCCTTTACCTACCTACTGGAGCACTCTCCTTTGTCTACACCCATTCAGCATTGTTCACACCCTCTTAAGCCAGACCCACCCATCTCTTTAAGGATCCACATGAGGTCATAAGCTAAACAGTGAGTAGTGTAGTAAAGATTAAGACTAAAAGTTCAGGTAAACATTCCAGGTAATTCCAGGTAAACAGAAGACAAAATTCAGGTAAACAGAAAGTGTCAAGATGAAAATATTTTATAAATATTAGATGATGCTTACCCAGACACACTTGTCTAAATTTATGGGTCATGTGAAATAAATGCTATAACCCCCAGCCACATCCAGTGGTGGAAAAAGTACTAAATTGTCATACTTGAGTAAAAGTATAAATCATTTCAAATTCCTTATATTAAATGAGGCGGCACAATTTTTCTCTATTTTACATTTTTATTGACGGATAGCCAGGGGCACACTCCAACACTAAACGCTTCATTTACAAATGAAGCATTTGTGTTTAGTGAGTATTCCAGATCAGATGCAGTAGGGATGTTTTCTTGATAAGTGTGTGAATTGGACAATTTTCCTGTCATAATGTAACGAGTACTTTTGGGTGTCAAGGCAAATGTATGAAGTAAAAAGTACAATATTTTCTTTCGGAATGTAGTGAAGTAAAAGTAAAAGTTGGCAAAAATATAAATAGTAAAGTAATGTACAGATACCCCCCAAAAAAACTTAAGTAGTACTATAAAGTATTTTTACTAAAGTACTTTTGACCACTGCCCAAATGCCTTCACACCAGTACATTAGCATACTTTATATACTGTTACACACGCACTTATCACATAGTATTCCATACATAAGTTAAGGCCATGCAACCTGAGTTGAAACCTGAGTGAGATGCACATGTACAGTACATAAACAGATGCATGTGCCATATATTTATGTGCCATATATTTATGTGCCATATATTTATGTGGATGCGCCATATATTTATGCGGTGGACAGTTGATACGGTACATGATATTGTTGTGGCATGTCACAAAATCATGTTACGACCACACATATCAATATTCATTTTATATATCAATATTTTGCTAAGTCTTGCTATGTGGATGCGTCTCTACAGGTCTAAACGGTACAGCCCAATGGTTACTTGCATAGTACCAATATCAGAAATAGATAGTGTCAAAATAAAATAATATACAGTATGTACAAGAACAATAACAATATAATGATATCAGTGCGAGGTAATTATATGCATATAATCAGGGGTAAAGTGGCTGAGCAGCAGGATAAAAAGTGAAGGTGGCAGCAGTGTGTGGCGTGTGTGTTAGGAGAGAGTCATGTGAATAGAGTCACTGCAGATAGTGCTGATGACTGGTCCGTCCAAACCACGAATGAACAAGGGAATCTATATTCGGAGAGCCTGTTTCTGTCCTGCCCTTGACTTTGGTGCAGGTCATGTGATGTCCATAGCCTCTTTGTCGCAAAACTCCCTGATCTTCTCAAAAAGATACAGTGAGGGAAAAAAGTATTTGATCCCCTGCTGATTTTGTACGTTTGCCCACTGACAAAGAAATGATCAGTCTATAATTTTAATGGAAGGTTTATTTGAACAGTGAGAGACAGAATATGAACAAAAAAATCCAGAAAAACGCATGTCAAAAATGTTATGAATTGATTTGCATTTTAATGAGGGAAATAAGTATTTGACCCCTCTGCAAAACATGACTTAGTACTTGGTGGCAAAACCCTTGTTGGCAATCACAGAGGTCAGACGTTTCTTGTAGGTGGCCACCAGCTTTGCACACATCTCAGGAGGGATTTTGTTCCACTCCTCTTTGCAGATCTTCTTCAAGTCATTAAGGTTTCGAGGCTGACGTTTGGCAACTCGAACCTTCAGCTCCCTCCACAGATTTTCTATGGGATTAAGGTCTGGAGACTGGCTAGGCCACTCCTGGACCTTAATGTGCTTCTTCTTGAGCCACTCCTTTGTTGCCTTGGCCGTGTGTTTTGGGTCATTGTCATGCTGGAATACCCATCCACGACCCATTTTCAATACCCTGGCTGAGGGAAGGAGGTTTTCACCCAAGATTTGACGGTACATGGCCCCGTCCATCGTCCCTTTGATGCGGTGAAGTTGTCCTGTCCCCTTAGCAGAAAAACACCCCCAAAGCATAATGTTTCCACCTCCATGTTTGACGGTGGGGATGGTTTCTTGGGGTCATAGGCAGCATTCCTCCTCCTCCAAACACGGCAAGTTGAGTTGATGCCAAAGAACTCAATTTTGGTCTCATCTGACCACAACACGTTCACCCAGTTGTCCTCTGAATCATTCAGATGTTCATTGGCAAACTTCAGACGGGCATGTATATGTGCTTTCTTGAGCAGGGGGACCTTGCGGGCGCTGCAGGATTTCAGTCCTTCACGGCGTAGTGTGTTACCAATTGTTTTCTTGGTGACTATGGTCCCAGCTGCCTTGAGATCATTGACAAGATCCTCCTGTGTAGTTCTGGGCTGATTCCTCACCGTTCTCATGATCATTGCAACTCCACGAGGTGAGATCTTGCATGGAGCCCCAGGCTGAGGGAGATTGACAGTTCTTTTGTGTTTCTTCCATTTGCGAATAATCGCAGAAACTGTTGTCACCTTCTCACCAAGCTGCTTGGCGATGGTCTTGTAGCCCATTCCAGCCTTGTGTAGGTCTACAATCCTGTCCCTGACATCCTTGGAGAGCTCTTTGGTCTTGGCCATGGTGGAGAGTTTGGAATCTGATTGATTGATTGCTTCTGTGGACAGGTATCTTTTATACAGGTAAGAAACTGAGATTAGGAGCACTCCCTTTAAGAGTGTGCTCCTAATCTCAGTTCGTTACCTGTATGAAAGACACCTGGGAGCCAGAAATCTTTCTGATTGAGAAGGGGTCAAATACTTATTTCCCTCATTAAAATGCAAATCAATTTATAACATTTTTGACATGCGTTTTTCTGGATTTTTTTGTTGTTATTCTGTCTCTCACTGTTCAAATAAACCTACCATTAAAATTATAGACTGATCATTTCTTTGTCAGTGGGCAAACGTACAAAATCAGCAGGGGATCAAATACTTTTTTCCTTCACTGTACGTTCTATGGGAGGAAAAGATATCATCTATGGGAGGAAGGATGTCAGCATTGCGCTGCAGCTGAAACTTGGTCCCGACAGTCCGAACGCTCCTGGATCAATGAAAGAATACCATCTATGCATCTTTGTCTCCGTTTCAGCATCAAATTTCCTCCACGCAGATTATGAGGGCACACAATTAAAATTCTGAATAACGGCACAGCTATTTCCCTGTGGAAAAGGGACCACAATACATGTCATGTTGATATGATTTTCAGTTTGCTTCCATATGGCTGGCTTCACGTGTCCAGGGATTATAAGGAAAAATCATCTAAAACAATTGCTATATTGAGCTCTTATCAATAGGCCTAGCTCTTGTCCATGTATAAATTACAGTGCATGGAGAATGCTGTTATTTCTATCTGAAAAAAATAAAGTAGATTATTTTTCACTTGGAACCGGAAGGTTCTCTCAACCTTATTCATGGTTTCCTTTAGTGTAAAGGTGGTGGAATTATGAGGGGAATTAAGTCAAAGTCAGAATACAGCGTATCTCTCCTGAGTGACGCAGCGGTCTAAGGCACTGCATCGCAGTGTTGCGGCCTGGGGTTCGATCCCTGTGTCATTACAGGCTGTGCCCAAGAGTCTCATAGGGTGGCGTACAATTGGCCCAGTGTCGACCGGGTTAGGGTAGGGTTTGGCAGCGTGGGCTTTACTTGGCTCACCGCGCTCTAGCGACTCCTTGTGGCGGGCCGGGGGCCTGCAGGATGACTTCTGTCGTCAGTTGAACTGTGTTTCCTCCGACACATTGATACAGCTAGCTTCCAGGTTAAGTGAGCGGGTGTTAAGAAGCACGGCTTGGCAGGTCATGTTTCGGGGGAAGCATGACTCGACCTTCACCTCTCCCTTGTTGGTTGGGGAGTTGCAGCAATGAGACAAGATTGTAATCAAGAAAAAGGAGGTAAAAATAAAAATAAGAATACAGCATATATGTAGACACACCTCCTTAATTTATTCAATCTCCACCCAGAACGAATAGCGGTTGAATATTTTCATGCTTAAGTTCAAGATCAGAATACGCATAGAGAGAAAAAGTGCATAAAAAGGGAGTTACCTTCCATTAATGGGCGCTTAACTCAGGTCTGAATCGAGCCCGATGTGGCCTAAACAAACAACATACTGCATATGTGACTGACTATGAATGTATATGTAAGGATTGTGTCTTTGCACTGATTGTTTCCTCTGGGAAATTGTCTGCTATGTAACCTGTACTCAATGCATGCATAATATGCATCCTTCCTGGATAAACGACATCCTGGATTGACAGTTCTCTCTGGCCAGCCTGTCACTAGGCTAGCCAAGCAAATGCCAGATTGTCAGATTGCAGAGGCTTACGAAGGCATCTGCTGCTTTGATTCTCATTTCTTTATTCCATTTCACACACAGCACAGACAGAAATCAATTCCTACCCAAATACCATTTGGACACAGGGGGAATCCTAAATGATGTGGAGCTCTGCTTGAATATTTGATTGATGAGGGAAAAAATTATTTAATCCATTTTAGAATAAGGCTGTAACGTAAATGAATGTGGAAAAAGTCAAGGGATCTGAATACTTTCCGAATGCACTGTAGGCTAGTCCTTCCTTACATGTTGTATTGTAGTGCTGGATATAGATATATAATACATTGAGGCAGCACATGAGCCTGTACCCCTCTGGCCACAACTCCAGCTCCAAAACAACTGATCCCCACTGCTCGGCTGAGAAAGATCAATGTGTTTTCATGTTAGTGTTTGTTCTCCTGGGACTGTATGCTTTATGTTTCCCTGGCCCAGCCACCCCAAGCAAGGCTGTCTCTCTCTCCTTATAGACTTCCCACTGAGTGACTCATTCTGTCCGTCTCAGCATGTCCAAGACACCGGCACCAGCCATACAGCGTGAAACGGCTGGAGTTACGGAGTCTGTTTGGAGACTGGCGCTGGACCGTCATGGCAGGGTGTCTCTCTACGCCTCCCAGCCACACCACACCCCTCCTTTGACTTCATTAATTGCCTTCGAGTCCATTGACGCACCGGTTTGTCAATCTAAGTAACATAGTAAAAAAATCCCCATCAAAATTTGCCCGTTTAAGCTAGATATATCTGTTTTTTTGCATTGGCTGCATCTCCATCCGTCGATGTCGCCGCTCCGCATCTGCGGTGAAAGGTGTCAGAGATAGAGCGGTGTTTGTCAGACCATGAGACATTCTGAAAAGCAGTCTTCTCATGAAAACGTCTGTAGCATCTGTTTTGCTCTACAACCCCCACAAGTGTCACGGAACTCGTCTGAAGGTAACCGGCTCCGGTTTTAAAAAATCTATGGAAGTATTTTGGTAGTTTTGTGCCTACCTTAAAAAAATAGGTTAAGTATATGTAAAAAATAAAGAAATATATTTTTTTTTAAATAGGCTTTCTTATATCTCCTAGATTTAGGGCAGACACTTCTAAACCTGAATTGGACTGTGGAAATCCGAGGGTATGGAGGCTAAGAACACATTGGATGCGCTAGGCCTTCAATGCTCATCCCATCAACTTTTGCTTGATGTTGCCAGAGAGGTAGATATTATGAAGTGATTTAACTGACATGCAATATGGGATTTCTGAAGAAAAGAAACCTTCAGCCATCTCCATTAGATCTCAGGGTGTTTATGTGACACAGACCACTATTTATAACTATCTGGAGGATGGAATCATTCACTGACACTTAAGTATAAAATGCGTCACTCTTCTTAGGCATTTATGGCAAAAGCATAGTCATAATGCATCTTTCAAGGTTGCATAAAGGAAATAGAAAGCATCCCATGCTAGCCATCTCAGTTTGAGATGTTTCATGCTTCTTAAGCATATATTGCAAGATAACAGTCACGTTGTTTCTTTCAGGGTTGACGGAGGAATTATTGTGGCCTCGCAGGCAAGCTGTCTCACAGTAATATGGAATGTGCTCTTGAAGCATGACATAGGCACATTTACTCCTCATGGATCAGGGGTCCTACTTTTTCTGCTGCTCATAATACAGGCGATATTGTAGCCTTGTTTCTCCACTCAGAGCCAGCTCATTTCACAGTCCTGAGGAGTATACTACAAAACAGGATCAATGAGTTCGCCAGCTAACTTGCCTAAATATTCTGAAATAACTGTTTGTTTTTAAGATAAGCTTGAAATGGACATGGTCTAATTGATTCAACAACCAAAAACACATATCAAAGTTTAGCTGTCATAATAAAACAGAAAATCTATAGTTATATCTGGTTGTTTATCAAAGTTAGCTGGCTAACTCCTTGATACTGCTTTGTAGTATACCCTCCTGGGCTTAGAGTCCCATACTTCAATTAGCTCTGTGAGATGAGATCACAGCTAACATCAGCGCTGGCAAACACATTTTGACCACCCTTGAAATGTATGTAGCTCCCTACCCTTCCAGTTAACTGTTTCCACGTTGCTTTATCTTCATCAAATAGCATTGAGACTGGAATTCTCCAGAATAGTGATCTTTGTTTGTTTCTCTCTGCCCACCTCTCTTCTCAGTCTGCTGATGGAATCTCAGGGGCGGGTTCCCCACATGAAGAATAGCCTTTCCTTTACCTGTTACGTAGGACAAAGATTTTCTGTCCATTTCAACAATAGAATGAAAAGGAAAGGCTATTCTTCATGTGGGGAACCCACCCCTGAGATTCCATCAGCAGATTGAGAAGAGAGGTGGGCAGAGAGAAACAAACAATGACCACTATTTTGGAGAATTCCAGTCTCAATGCTATTTGATGAAGATAAAGCAAAGTGTTAAAAATCAATAATGTGGTCGATACGTCCCCAAGAGGGTTGACCACGGGATCCCTGTGTCTGAGGCATCATTTTGAGTTGCAGACTGAATGCATGGCGAGACTCACTTTCAATGCCATTGAAGCAGCAAACAGTAGTGTGAAATGAATATCTTGTGGAAAGGTTCTGCGTGTACACAGAGATAATCTGTAGGGACTGAATAGGATGCGTAGGATAACAGCAGCTGTAGTAGTCCTGGTGTTTGGGTTTTACGTTATTGGTTATTTGGATAAATCACGATTTCGTAGGTATTAGCATCTTTCGAATCTCGAAAGGGGAGGGGACATTCGGCCTGTAACTTGCAAAGAGAGAGAGTGGACATCCTCGTTTCGCTTCTGCTCCTCGTTCTAGCATTTCTTGATCTCTTACCTTAACATACTGTATATGGACTCCAGAACTCAATCGAGCAGCTGACCAATTACGTGACATTTTAGTTATGGGTTGACCGAGATTAGTGTGAAAAGAATGAATCAATTTGTCATGTTTGAATCATACCACCTGAATCAGTATCAGAGGCCTACAGTGTATGGGTGAAAGTTGTGGTCTGAACTACAATGTATGTTGTGCCTGTATGTGTGTTCTGCCTGTATGGTACCCACTGTAGGCCTTGGAGATGTTGGTGGGATTCAGTTGTTTGTTACATGAAAACGACGCAGCTATTTTTCACAAACACTGTCCTCAATATACAGGTGGTGTTTGTTCTCTCTTACAAGTAATACCCAAGGGAATGCATCGACAGTAGTTCTCTCTCCCTGGGAAGGAGAGGAGGTAGCTAGCCCTTAACAAACCCAATGTAGCGTATCCATGCAAACTGACTATTGATCCAGAGAGTGTGGACTGCATGTGGGATCGTAATGGCTTTACTTAGTGCAGGGCCATAAAACATAGGATCATCAACCAGGGATAAACTCAGGGATGATCAAATCAATGATATTGAGGGATGCTCAAGAAATATTATACAGTGTCAGAATATGTTTGATGAGGTCTTGGGAGATTGGGCACCAATGGAATAGCATCGAAATCAGACAGATTGCTCACCATACAGATGTAGGATCATAATTTCAGCCAGCGTGCTACAGCAAGAAAATAATCCTGCAGCAACAGGAAATGTGAATTATTATGTGTTTTGGGGTTGATACAAAATGTTGCATTGCAGGAAAGTTATCCTGCAACAGGGTGATCAAATTAAGATCCTTCCTCTGTACTTCCAGTCCACAAAGCCATAGGGCAATTACATAAATTAACACATTTCTCCTGTTGTCTGTAAATCATGGCAAAAGATAACAAACATCTAACTCCGACATGATATGTATACAGAAAGCAAACAATAGTATAACATAGTAATGACCACAGGGGTAACATATTTACAGAGGGATTCATATATTAGGGTGTATGGTAAAACTGTAATCTACTCACCTTCTGATGTAAAACACTTTGACTTTGATCCAGATTAATAGATTCAAAAGGTGATGTATAAGTCCAGGAAAGCCTTCAATAAATTGTCAATGCCAAGCGATGTGAAGGCACCATAGCTTAAGTCATGAACCAGTTCTAAATGAAATAATGCAGACATTACCATTACAACAGCTAGTTGTCATAGTTGGCATATTGTATGCCCAAAAGGTTTTATATTTCATTTGTATAAGTGTCCTTACAGTGCCTTCGGAAAGTATTCAGACACCTTCACTATTTCCACATTTTGTTACATTACAGCCTTATTATAAAATGGATTAAATAAATACAAATCCTCAGCAATCTACACACAATAGCCGCATAATGACAAATCGAAAAAGTTTTGGGGAAATTGCAAATGTATTCAAACCAAAAACAGAAATACCTTATTTACATAAGTATTCAGACCCTTTGCTATGAGGCTCGAAATTGAGCTCAGGTGCATCCTGTTTCCGTTGATCATCCTTGAGATGTTTCCACAACTTGATTGGAGTCCGCCTGTGGTAAATTCCATTGATTGGACATGATTTGGAAAGGCACACACCTGTCTTTATAAGTTCCCACAGTTGACAGTGCAGATCAAAGCAAAACCCAAGCCATGAGGTTGAAGGAATTGTCTGTAGAGCTTTCGAGACAGGATTGTGTCGAGGCACAGATCTGGGGAAGGGTACCAAAAACATTCTGCAGCTTTGAAGGTCCCCAAGAACACCATGGCCTCTATCATTCTTAAATGGAAGAAGTTTGGAGCCACCAAGATCTTCCTAGAGCTGGCCGCCCGGCCAAACTGAGCAATCGCAGTAGAAGGGCCTTGGTCAGGGAGGTGACCAAGAACCGATGGTCCCTCTGACAGAGCTCTAGAGTTCCTCTGTTGAGATGGGAGAAACTTCCAGAAGGATAACTATCTCTGCAACCTTCCACCAATCTGGCCTTTATGGTAGGTTGATCAGATGGAAGCCATTCCTCAGTAAAAGGCACATGACAGCCCGCTTGGAGTTTTCCAAAAGGCACTTTAAGACTCTAAGACCTTGAGAAACAAGATTCTCTGTTCTGATGAAACCAAGATTGAACTCTTTGGCCTGAATGCCAAGCGTTACGTCTGGAGGAAACCTGGCACCATCCCTAAGGTGAAGCATGGGGGTGGCAGCATCATGCGGTGGGGCTTCGGGACAAGAGCCCGGACTTGAACCCGATCAAACATCTCTGGAGAGACCTGAAAATAGCTGTGCAGCAACGCTCCCCATCCAACCTGACAGAGCTTGAGAGGATCTGCAGAGAAGAATGGGAGAAACTCCCCAAATACAGGTGTGCCAAGCTTGTAGCGTCATCCCCAAGAAGACTCAATGTTGTAATCACTGCCAAAGGTGCTTCAACAAAATACTGAGTACAGGGTCTAAATACTTACAGTGCCTTGCAAAAGTATTCATCCTCCTTGGCGTTTTTCCTATTTTGTTGCATTACAACCTGTAATTTAAATCGATTTTGGGGGGGGGGATTTCATGTAATGGACATACACAAAATTGTCCTAATTGGTGAAGTGAAATGAAAAAAATTACTTGTTTCAAAATACTAAAAAAATATTTAAAAAACAGAAAAGGGGTGCGTGCATATGTATTCACCCCCTTTGCTATGAAGCCCCTAAATAAGATCTGGTGCAACTAATTTTCCTTCGGGAAGTCACATAATTAGTCAAATAAAGTCCACCTGTGTGCAATCTAAGTGTCACATGATCTCAGTATATATACACCTGTTCTGAAAGGCCCCAACACCACTAAGCAAGGGGCACCACCAAGCAAGCGGCACAATGAAGACCAAGGAGCTCCCCAAACAGGTCAGGGACAAAGTTGTGGAGAAGTACAGATCAGGGTTGGGTTATAAAAAAATATTTGAAACTTTGAACGTCCCACAGAGCACCATTAAATCCATTATTAAAACATTTAAAGAATATGGCACCACAACAAACTTCCCAAGAGAGGGCCGCCGACCAAAACTCATGGACCAGGCAAGGAGGACATTAATCAGAGAGGCAACAAAGAGACCAAAGATAGCCCTGAAGGAGCTGCAAAGCTCCACAGCGGAGATTGGAGTATCTGTCCATAGGACCACTTTAAGCCATACACTCTACAGACCTGGGCTTTACGGAAGAGTGGCCAGAAAAAAAGCCATTGCTTAAAGAAAAAAATAAGCAAACACGTTTGGTGTTCGCCAAAAGGCATGTGGGAGACTCCCCAAATATATGGAAGAAGGTACTCTGCTCAGATGAGACTAAAATGTTGCTTTTTGGCCGTCAAGGAAAACACTATGTCTGACACCATCCCAACCCCTCTCATCACCCCGAGAACACCATCCATGTTTTTCATCGGCAGGGACTGGGAAACTGGTCAGAATTGAAGGAATGATGGATGGCGCTAAATACAGGGAAATTTTGGAGGGAAACCTTTCAGTCTTCCAGAGATTTGAGACTGGGATGGAGGTTCACCTTCCAGCAGGACAATGACACTAAGCATACTGCAAAAGCAACACTTGAGTGGTTTAAGGGAAACAATTAAATGTCTTGGAATGGCGTAGTCAAATCCCAGAACTCAATCCAATTGAGAATCTGTGGTATGACTTAAAGATTGCTGTACACCAGCGGAACCCATCCAACTTGAAGGAGCTGGAGCAGTTTTGCCTTGAAGAATGGGAAAAAATCCCAGTGGCTAGGTCATAGAGACATATCCCAAGAGACTTGCAGCTGTAATTTCTGAGAAAGGTGGCTCTACAATGTATTGACTTTGGGAGGGTGAATAGTTATGCACGCTCAAGTTTTCAGTTTTTTTGTCTTATTTCTTGTTTGTTTCACAATAAAAAATATTTTGCATCTTCAAAGTGGTAGGCATGTTGTGTAAATCAAATGATACAAACCCCCAGAAAATCCATTTTAATTCTAGGTGGTAAGGCAACAAAATAGGAAAAATGCCAAGAGGGGGTGAATACTTTCGCAAGCCACTGTATGTAAATTTAATATTTCCGTTTTTATTTGTAATACATTTTCAAAAATGTCTAAAAACCTGTTTTTGCTTCATCGTTATGTGGTATTGTGTGTAGATTGATGAGGAAGAAAAACAATTGAATCAATTTTAGAATAATGCTGTAACGTAACAAAATGTGGAAAAAGTCAATGGGCCTGAATAATTTCCGAAGGCACTATATTTACATTTTATCACATTGTTTGTCAAAACGTACCTGACAATAAACATTTACTGGAGTTGAAATACTACAAGATAACATTGTGTAATTTATTTGTCTTGAAGGCCTAATGCAACTGTTAATATCAATATCAAATAATTTCTGGGTATCAATTAAGTGCCTTACTGTAATATATTTCCATTCAAATTGACAAAAATAGCTTTTTAGCCAAAAACTATTTCTCAAAAAAAAAATGTAGGACTGTCTGAGAGTGGTCCAGTGGTGAGGGGAAAACTGAAAACTAGCTGTTATTGAAAGAGAGGTTTATAACTATTGGTCTGTTAACCAATTTACTGCATGGTGATGTCACCATGGAAGACCGAAACTCCGACCCATGCAACCGTCTGATTAGAAGGCCCTGTATAGATTGTATTTTCAACCAGCTGCTATCAGGAAATAACACTGATCAAACGTTTTCACACTTTTGCAGTGTTAGTTTCATCAGATGTTTTACAATATGATATAAAACACAGCAATAACATAATTTTGACAGCCCTGGGCCTTGAATTGACACCATAATTGTTCTATATACTCATGAATGCCCTCTGCTCAAACATACTTCAATTCAATTTGGCTTCAATCAAGAAAAAAAAATCAAGCCTTCCCAGTAGTGGTTTCCCCTAGAGCGGAGCGGATTGTGTGGAGTAAATCAATGGCTGCCACCTTCCCTGTGTTTATTGTGCAGATGAAAGCATGCAGCAGGTTAAAGTGTCGTCCTTTGTCCCAGCATGGCTCCAGCGGCATGCAGGCTACTGGATGAGGTCATAAAGCCCATGTGTCATTGTTTAAAACACAACCTACATTTATATATGCCCTATAAAAAGGCACATAAATCACTGATTTTGCTTCAATCCTTACTACCAGTAAATCATTGTGATCTAGTATTTTGGATTTTATAGTTATGGCCTATTATCTGTGATGGAAGGGCGGTCAGTATATCATTGTGTGGCCTTGAGGTATGTGTACTGCACTACATAAACACCTGTTTCTTCCTAGCCTATATAGAGGTGTGCTGTTAAATACGGCTGTGCAATTGAGATGTCTTAAAAAGGATGCGTACCCTCACATTAACCTATTTTTCTGTTACTGAACAGCTCCTCAAAAAATGACCTGAAGAGTTGTACTCAAACTGTACATATCAAAAGACATATCAGAAGATGTTTACACGTTTAAAGATAAAAGCTGTAAAAAAAAAAAAAAAAAAAAGCTTTGTTAACATGGTCTGCTGCATCTACATTTTCTGAGCCACTGGGTCCGTAGCCTATCCTCCGCTCTTGTCGAGTCAGAGAGCACTTAACAGATGTTCTCCACCAAACTCCTTCACTTCCCTCCCTGTCACACTCACACCTGCCCCGCTACAGCAGCTGTTTATGTGGCCTTCCATTGGCGGCGGCAATTTGTCTGTATTTTCTGTTGTGGCTTCTAGGTGCTCTAAACATGGTGAGAACATCACAGGGAAATGGTTTAGGGCAGAGGGGAAACAATTAAAGAGAACGTCAAGTCTTAAAAAAATTGGTTGGGCAGGTCAAATTTGTTGTTGTCAAACTAGCCCTGGAAAAAAGAGCAGACCGTCCCTTTAATAAAATGATCTATACGCTTGGTCTCCGTGTTCATTTGAAATTAATTGTATCAATTGAAATGACCATAATATCCCTGAAAGGGTGAACAAATTCCTCTCACAGTGCCAGTGACTGGGGGTCTTGGTGATATACCGACTACAGACTTCCACCTCTAGATCTCTTACGTATGAGCCTTCATACTTTCCTCTGATTCCAAAGCTGAGATGACTTACTGTTATTATGCCCCTAACATCCAGAGTGGAGGCATCATGTACAGTAGAGCAACACAGTGACACACCTCATGCATGGTAAGAAATATGCCAAGCCCCTGGACCTCAACAATCCCTCACTCAAATGGATCTATATGCTGTTAACATCACCACGTCTCCGTGGGGGTCTGCTGTTTGGCATTCAGTCCTGCTCGTCTCTGCTCAAACCCCGGGCCATTTGCATCACCGAGAATATGCGACATGCTCATGTGTTGTGAGGTTTCACTGGGGTTCACCTACCTACTAGGAGAATTAATAAATCCCGAAGCCAGAGGACTGCCTGCCACGTTATAATGGAATGGAAACGGCATTATCCTGACTGCATGTGACGTGACAACTGTGATACAGATCCAGGTAGCTACAGTACACAGCTTCATTACCTTCAGGACACCACAGCAGGAAGACCAATTCAAGTGATAGATATTTTGACCTTTTTTACTACTTACCAAAAGTCAGATAAACTCATGGATACCATGTGTATGTTTCTGCATGCAGTTTGAAGGAAGTTGAAGGTAGTTTGTGTTATAGACAGATAAAGCGTGAATTTATTTTGGTAGGCTATTTCTATAACTCAGGTTTAACTCACCATTTTTTTGTTCTAAATGAAATGTTTATCCTTTACATAATTAGGCTATCACAGCCTGAGATTGGTTTGGATGCGTGTTTGATAAAAAAGTATCCCACGCCAGGGCACACGCAGGGATACGTCTGTTGTCCAGTCTGACTCTGAATAGAGAGAGAATGTAAGTCTACCGTCCGGAGAATCATTGAAGAGAGAAGTTGTCCTGATATTTCTTATACCTTTCCATGGCTTTCAACATTACGCTACAATATTTTCTATACACTACAATATTTTCTATACGCTACAATATTTTCTATACGCCTAAGCTATCAGTCCATCGAACACTCACACACACACACATCATGAACAGATGAAGTTGGTAAAAAATGTTTCTTTATTAAAGACAATAAGAAGGAATGTATCATTAACTATGCATTATAGTATAACTTCCTTATTTTGAACAAATGTCACTTAGCTTAATGCTGATAAATATAGCTTAATGCTGCAAAAATAGCCTACTAAATAGGCCAAGCCTTAACAAATACATAAAATTGCCTAAATAAACTAGTAAATTCAATAAAACAAATAAATGAAATAGATCACTTTTTCCCCTCTCCATATCCCCAATGTGCATAAATGATACCCATGCAGACATTTTTCCTCCCTGTGCTCTCTTTAATTCAGTTTCTTCTTCACATTAGCAAAGAAAAATGTCGTGTTTCAGAAACTCACTTTAAATAGACTAGTGGTTATCACTCTTTTCCACTGTGTCCTCCTCCTCTCCCATAACGAGTAGCTTAGTAGGGTCTCATTTTCAGAAAGTGAATACCGATATGCAGTTTTGTCACGAAATGACATTTTGACACATTTAGTTTGATGAAAGATAACCCCCCTCCCCGACAATCATTTAAAGCTTTTTGGGCAACCTGTCCAAATTCACATAGAAATGTGAGTTATAGATCTTATTCTCATTGAATGGAAGTCTAAGAAGCGGTAGAGCTGTTCTATGTGCCATATTTCTATGCTTCGAGTTCTTAAGTTTTGTTTTTGCATCTTTCACTTTGGGATTTGTACACCAGCTTCAAACAGCTGAAAATACAATATTTTTTGTTATGGAAAATATATTTTACAGCGGGATAGATGATTTAATGATTCTCTACACTATACTTGCTTGCTTTGTCACATAAACTGAAATTAGGAGATTTTAGCAACCGGTAAATGGTGGAGCGATTTCTGCATAGTGGACATTTAAGATGATAAAACTGTAGGCTACGTAACAGTACACAAATGAAAAACAGCAAGAAAGAAATTGAAAATATTTCTTCAATATAATAATTTATTCAGAAGGTTAAACCCATAAAACTGTCGACAATATGGCTTTATTTTGTATTCTTACTGTAGGCCTACCAGTCTAGAGAAGATGTGCTCAAAGATGCTTTCTGGTGGTTCGAACGAGCATTAACGGCAACAACGGCTGACAGTAAAATACTATGATGTCACACACTGTAATGTGCCATACCATACTGTGGCATACCGCACGTTTTACCATGATATGACACAACTACTAAATGAGGCCCCACTGTAGTTTCTGGAGCGATTGCTAACTAGCATTAGCACAATGACTGGAAGTCATGGGGATCAGCTAGCATTAGCACAATCAGCTAGCTGATCCAGTAGACTTATAATCATTGTGCTAATGCTTATAGCAACGGCTCCAGAAACTTCCTACAGACATACAAATGGTATCCATGAGTTAATCTGACAATGGGTAAGTAGTTGCCATACATTTTAGTCATTTAGCAGATGCTCTTATCCAGAGCTACTTACAGAAAGTAGTGAGGACATAGATATTCATACTGGTCCTCTGCGGGAATTGAACCAACAATGCTGACATTGCAAGCGCCATGCTCGACCAACTGAGCCACACGGGACCATCTTGAACTATCCCTTTAAGTCAGTAATACTTTCCTACTGTAAATAATACCGCCATTGCAGGTCACTGAATCATCGATCTCCTGCTGTTAATAACACCTTTCTCCCTCTCCAACAACATCTCACTTATTCAGTTTCTATTCACACCAATGCTAGGTCTGTATTGCAGAAACAGTCAGCTTTGATTGTCTACTCAGAGCTGCAGTACGCAGGTGTAACCTTTGGTTCAGACTTTGAGAGACTATCAATGCCCTAGCTACCAGAGACCAGTCATTTTCAATGAAAGGAGGAGACATGAGGAGACTAGAGAGCATCACATGTTTGTTTGTTCCTTTGATTGTTTGGACAGATAATAACCTTGCTCCCCAGCCTATTTACCTTGCCCTTAAGATCCCCGAGGGAACAACAACAACCAAGAACTCCTTCTTCAAGTTACACTGATTAATTATGAATAATGGTCGTGTCTGAACCCTGCACTGAACCCATGATTTAGTCAATAACTGTGGGAGTATACCATAGTAGAGTGTACGGATGGCTGGCTTATTCATTTTTCAAGTTTATTTTTTGTCAGTCTGCACCAACTTTTTTGAATGTGCTACTCTACTCATCAGCACTGGGTCAAAAAGTATAGATTTACTTTACTGTCGTTTTGGAACAGACAATACTCTTTTATCTGTGGCGATGGTGTTTCTGCATGTGATATAACCAGGGATTGGAACCAGTTCAGGGAACAGAACCGGCACCTGGAACAAAAGGGATCCATACTGTTCCGGATCAGAACTGTTGTTTTTAAAGCATGGGGACCAGTTAATAATGTTTTTTTACATTCCAGACATTTTCTTCTAGTCCCACAACAAAACGCAACAAAGTGCCTATGCAAAGCCCTCGCTCTGTCAATCCAAAACGTATTCCAGTGGCTGACTGCAAGCTGAAAATCTTTACCGGTGTGTTTGTAGGCTACCTGCTCTTGCCCCCTCTGAAGCACAGACTACTGTAATGACTTTACAAGCTTGATTCAGAAGATAGTGAGAGATTGTATTACAACCTTGTATTTTTATAACACAAACACCCCACAATAAATGAAATCCCTTAAATGATTTAGCAAGATTACTTTATCAGTGAATACAATTACTTAAACTCTTCTAATGTGGAGAGGCACAGTTGCTTACCCATCAACGTAATAAAACTAAAGCGTCTCAATACTTCATCTCTTTATCTTCCTCAACTGCACTCCTTATGAACACTTACACACTTATAATTGTCTTGCTTGAAACGGTTGTTTGCCATCGAAAGCACAAGCTGCACACCTCATAGCATAGTGTTTAATTATAATAGCTATTAAATAGTCAACTAATTAACACTGAGTGATGAGATGCACTCGATGCAGACATTAACATTTCATATTCTCGGTATTTGTCACAATGTGTAAAATAATTCTGTCTGTCAGGGTCATCTCTCTCTGTTGGGTGTCTTCAGGCTCCAACTCAACATTCTAGTTAAAATCATGACTCTCCAAACCTAATTAGGGCCCCATTACTTATTTAAAGCTAACTTGTTTATGAGAGAGCAGAGGTATGAATAATCCAATAGAGATGGCCTCTAGGGGATTTGGACCCAGCTTTATTAACACCAACTCGTAAGGACGATTTTACGGCAGACCAATTATTTCTAGAACCCCAGCCAGGAACCATTTAGGAGAAAGAGAAGTGTATGACTTAATGACACAGTTTTAAAGACTCTCCCTGGACATCTTTTATTTGAACCAGGGGATAGTTTCACCCTAAATGGAAGCAATTGAACTAATGCAAACCAATCATCTTCAATCTCCATGACAACAGAGTAGGTATGGCAGCCAGGCCATGCTGTGCACAGATGGACCCACTCCTGAGACTTCAAACTGGGTCCATTTCCACATCTTTGTCTGGGTGAAGAGTACAGTTGTCACGATCGTCTTGACGTGGAAGAGAGGACCAAAACGCAGCGTGTGAAAAATACATTCTTTTTAATTATAACGACGAAACAAAAACAACAAACTGACGATCGTGAAGCTATTTAAACAAATCGTGCTGACACTAAACACTACACAATGACATAGACAATTACTCACAACAGCCCAATGCCTATGGCTGCCTTAAATATGGCTCCCAATCAGAGACAAATGAATGACAGCTGTCTCTGATTGAGAACCATTCAGGCAACCATAGACATACCTAGAAACCTACACTCAACACTAACCCATACACTCAACACTAACCCATACACTCTAACAAAACCCCCTAGACACTACAACCACCCAAGACAAGACAAAAACACAAACATCCCCCCTGTCACACCCTGACCTAACCAAAATATTACAGAAAATAAAGATAACTAAGGCCAGGGCGTGACAACAGTCCACTCTCCATATATATTATATCAACCTAACCAGAGAGGTGCTCATGCAGAGGCTTTTGCTTCCTAAACGGTATGTAGCCTATTATTCCACAAAACACCCTGTTAAGTTCCTCTTATTCTAGTGAATACAATAACGTCTCAGCTCCTCGAGTGTGGCAGCAGTTGACCTTGTTCAGAAGGCAAGGGCTTTGTCAGTGAACAGCTCTCTCATTCACTAAGCTACTCTATTGTACCTCAGTGAGGGGCTCTATAATGACTTCAATTACAGGTTTCGTCATGTCACACACACATCACCACAGATGTAGGGAGTTACAACCCGTGTCTACAAGGCAAAACATAAATTACCCCCCTCTAATCTTGGTCCTGACTCTTTCAGCAATGCATCAACGTGTTTACGCAATGTTTGTCATATGTGCTTACTCCACACAACGCAAACATGTTGCCAACTCATCTAAAAAGAAAACGTCCCTTTTTCAAGACCCTGTCTTTCAAAGATAATTCGTAAAAATCCAAATAACTTCACAGATCTTCATTGTAAAGGGTTTAAACACTGTTTCCCATGCTTGTTCAATGAACCATAAACAATTAATGAACATGCACCTGTGGAACGGTCGTTAAGACACTAACAGCTTACAGACGGTAGGCAATTATGGTCACAGTTATGAAAACTTAGGACACTAAAGAGGCCTTTCTACTGACTCTGAAAACACCAAAAGAAAGATGCCCAGGGTCCCTGCTCATCTGCGTGAACGTGCCTTAGGCATGCTGCAAGGAGGCCTGAGGACTGCAGATGTGGCCAGGGCAATAAATTGCTATGTCCGTACTGTGAGACGCCTAAGACAGTGCTACAGGGGGACAGGACAGACAGCTGATCATCCTTGCAGTGGCAGACCACGTGTAACAACACCTGCACAGGGTCGGTACATCCGAACATCACACCTGCGGGACAGGTACAGGATGGCAACAGCATCTGCCCAAGTTACACCAGGAACGCACAATCCCTCCATCAGTGTTCAGACTGTCCGCAATAGGCTGAGAGTGGCTGGACTGAGGGCTTGTAGGCCTGTTGTAAGGCAGATCCTCACCAGACATCACCGGCAACAACGTCGCCTATACTTACTTACTTACTTACTTTATTGTCCCCATGGGGAAATTTTGTTGCAGTGTCATGTACACATTTAAAGTGGCGTTAAATACAAAACAAGATTGACAATACAACTTTCAATAACAGTCACGCACCAATAAAAAAATAATAATAGTAAGAAATAAGAAATTTAAAAAATAAAACATTTAAAACATTTAAAACATTTAAAACAAAGACTAGCCTGCTGGCCTTAAAGGTCAATGGGAACATTTGCCCGAGCTATTTAAGAGGGATATCACACCTGGCACAAATGATTGTCTCGTTCTATTTTTCCTGCTGAGGGGTGCCCTATACCTGCGCCCAGAGGGGAGTAATTCAAAGTCCAGGTACAGGGGGTGACTTGGGTCTAAAATGATTTTGTGAGCCTTACGGAGGGCCCTGACCTTAAAGATCTCATCCAGGCCTGTCTGTTTGACTCCAAGTACCTTACTTGCTGTGGTAATAATCCTTCTCAGCATGTTTCTCTGACTGACAGTGGCATTGCCAAACCAACAAACAATACAAAAAGTTAAAATACTCTCAATAAAGGATTTGTAAATTTGTGTGCCTATGGGCACAAACCCACCGTCGCTGGACCAGACAGGACAAAAAGTGCTCTTCACTGACAAATCGCAGTTGTGTCTCACCAGGGGTGATGGTCGGATTCGCATTTATCGTCGAAGGAATGAGCATTACACCGAGGCCTGTACGCTGGAGCGGGGTCGATTTGGAGGTGGAGGGTCAGTCATGGTCTGGGGTGGTTTGTCACAGCATCATCGGACTTAGCTTGCTGTCATTGCAGGCAATCTCAACGCAGTGCGTTACAGGGAAGACATCCTCCTCCCTCATGTGGATCCCTTCCTGCAGGCTCATCCTGACATAACCCTCCTCCAGCATGACAATGCCACCAGCCATACTGCTCGTTCTGTGCGTGATTTCCTGCCAGACAGGAATGTCAGTGTTCTGCCATGGCCAGCGAAGAGCCCGGATCTCAATCCCATTGAGCACGTCTGGGACCTGTTGGATTGGAGGGTGAGGGCTAGGTCCATTCCCCCCTCCAGAAATGTCCGGGAACTTGCAGGTGGCTTGGTGGAAGAGTGGGGTAACATATCACAGTAAGAACTGGCAAATCTGGTGCAGTCCATGAGGTGGAGATGCACTGCAGTACTTAATGCAGCTGGTAGCCACACCAGATACTAACTGTTACTTTTGATTTTGACCACCCCTTTGTTCAGGGACACATTATTCCATTTCTGTTAGTCACATGTCTGTGGAACTTGTTCAGTTTATGTTTTTGTTGAATCTTGTTATATTCATACAAATATTTACACGTGTTAAGTTTGCTGAAAATAAACGCAGTTGAAAGTGAGAGGACATTTCTTTTTTTGCTGAGTTTATTATCCACCGTCAGTCCTATTTCTTCTCTGCTTGGCATATACCACAATAGCCAAATAAACTATAAGAAAGTATGCTAACATTATGAAACATGTTATTTTTGCAACCTGACAACCGTTCTTGGTAAGACTGTATTTCTGTTACTGGACATAACCCATGCACATGGACACTAAAGGATGCACTAAGAGATGTGCCAAATGGAGCAAGCATCTGTTCGAATAGCATCACTAACAGAGACAGACACAATATCCCTGGCCCTTAGTCAACTGAGCTACAATATTAATTATTTGAATCTTGTTGAACCACAAACTGGTACATGTGATCATTTGGCGCCATTTAGGTGTGTATGCCTCAGGAAGGGTTTTCTCCTTCGCTACATCTCCTCTCCCCTGAAGTAACCCTCAGCTTGTGTTGTAGCAGCCAGCCACCTGTGCTGTCACCATCCTCTCTTTCGCTCTGCCTATTTCATCTGAAGATGTCACAGGTCCATCCAGCTGGCGGTGCATCTGCCTGGGAGTAAGGTCAATTGTACATGCACAGTGTACATTATTGGGCCCATGCAATATTAATGCCTATATTTGATAAAGATCTTAGCAATTGCAACATTACGCACATCTCTTTGTGAGATGACAGGAGTGATAAATGCATAGCAATGGGGCTTTGGATAACTTTTTTCTCCCATCTCTCTCTCTCCATTGTGGGAGAGAGCATCGATAATGAATTCTACAACAAGGTACTGTATGTATGGTATCGAAAACACATTAACTACAGTGACAGGCACAACACAGGGGAGATATCAATCAAGCTATGGCATTGCCAAGGTGGCATCATCCTAAGGCTGAGTAAAAACCATGGCACATAGACCATTACCCCAAAACACAAATCCATCATAGAACAAAACAGGCAGCTTCCCCAGAAAGCCTGCAGATACCACTGAGGTTGCTTTAGTTGGTTTTTCGACAGATTGAGTTTAGACCACGTCTGTGCTTTGTTCGCAAGCCATATTTCACCAAGCAGAGAGAGAAAATGACAAAGTGAGAGAAACAACAGGAAGAAAATAGAAAACAAGGATGGGTAATTGTGCCAGTACACTTAGCCTGCACCTTGGGATTTTTTTCCAGTTTCTTTGACTACTTTGTGCCAACTTCTCCAAGTGGAAAGAGTGTCTTTGAAAATGTTTTATGTGGTCAAAGTAGTAAAGTAGTGTTTTTTTGCTGGATTCTGGCAGGAAGTGAACTTTAATTAAAACGGATGACCCATACTTGGCCTATTGACAAGCAGACATTTTGTCTTCATTCGCTGCTTTCCTTCACAGTGCCTCCTTCATAAAATGGATCTAAAATTATATTTGAACTTAACCTCCCATTGACAGTGACTCATACTCTCTACATCCCATCACTAATGATGACCTGGCCTTTCATACTTGGCTCCCAGGCAACAAATTAGCAGAATTTACAGAATACTTCAGAAACTGCCCTTCAGACAGATATGACATTGACTTCAAGAATGGAATCCAAGTTTGAGAGCCTCAAACTTTAGACAATGACCTTGTTGTGGTCGGGTGTACACAATGGGTGGTGATAGGGGTCATCTTTCAAGAAACCATTACCGAGGCGTTGCCCTCTCCAATCGCAGTTGGTTGCTATGTAAATGTTTCCCTCCCTGGGAGAGACTGATATAGCAGAGATGGAGCAGCTGTTTGTCTCCTGACTCTAAGATAAAATGCAGACATTGCACTCTCCCAACTCTTGTGTAAATTAAGCTTAGTTCCTGTTAGATGTTCTGACCAGCACCGGACAGTTTTAATCCTCTAGAGAAACCTTATTCTGCTTTTCTCCCAGAAAAGTAATTACAGCCTAGGAACTTTAAATATACTATTTGCTGATGCAGTATCAGTTTATCTTGTCTGTAGAGAACTTGTGGAACAGGTCATTGTCATTTTACAGAAAATGTGTCCTTTACTTTCAATGTCAGGGAATTGTAATCATGCAGTAGTTACATAATCATACAGTGTAGCTTCTACATAGTTTGCCATTTCCTGTATTCATACTGTCACGTGTGCTCCCTCTCTGAACTCTAGGTCACCAGGCTGCTCGTTATGGGCCACACCTGTCACCATCGTTTCGCGCCTCTGCGCATTAAGACACTCACCTGGACTCCATCACCTCCTTGATTACCTGCCCTATATATGTCACTCCCTTTGGTTCCTTCCCCAGGTGTCATTGTTTCTGTTTCTGTTTCCTGTCTGTGCATTGTTTGTGTTTCTTGTTTTGTACTATGTACTCACTCCCTGAACTTGCTTCCCGACTCTCAGCGCACATCATTACACATACATCATTCTGGTGAACCTATCAGTGTTACTCTCAGATTTACCACTAAGATATTAGTAATTATGCAAGCTCATGCTGCTGTAAATTATAAATAATTTGACCACCGGAAACCATCACTCAGTCAAGAGTGAGTAAAATCTCGCTGAGGTTTCCTTCATCGTCAGCTCCTGGAGCATTAAAGGGGAACTTCAATTGTGTTATATAAATAAGGCCATATGTAAAAAATGGGGTGTACTTCCCCTTTAACAAAATCTAAAGATTCTCTATTTAGAGTCCTGTCACACTCCCAGTTGTCAGGCCAGGGTTTAAATGAGTTGCCTCACAATGTGTCATATTGTTTCATCGACACCTCTCTCCTCCACGCGCCTCTCCACCAGTCACACTGACTCTTCACGCAGCAAGACTCCACCAAGCGAGCGGGAAGATCTGCCGAACGCGCCCGTCTCAAGCACACCACGACTCATCACTTCATCAACAGTCTTATGGAGAAAGAGAGCTGAGAAGAGAGAAGGAGAGAGGGATCCCTGCTGCTGTGGCATCACTGGAGGTGCTGTACCCCAGTACCGGCTTCCTGCCTTTTAATACCAAACTGTCAGCCTAAACTTAATTGGGTGGAGCGTCATCCTCAGGACATATCAACCTCAAGGTGCAGTGTGCACTCTATTTCCTTCTCCCTTTGTTTAGATAAAAAAAAGTGTGACACGACTTCGTGTGGTGACGGAAGACAGAGTGACCAAACGTGACTTTGAGGTGTAGTTCCGGCAGCTAGGGGGGGTGTCAGGGCCTGTTTCTTCTCTGTCTGCAGGGAGAGGAGAGGTGAATGGAGCCGTGTGATTGAGCCGTTCTGACACCCCCAAGGTCATTTTGTATCATTTCCTCCCATCCCAGTGTTCTCAGCAGCACCCGGGAGGAAATCCTTCACATCTAAATTGAAGCCTGAGATTGACCGTCTATGCTGGCAGTGGCCCTCTCCACTGTCTCAGCAAAGCATTTCATCGCTATCCATATGCAGACTTGGCTGGGGGTGTGGTTTGGGAGGGGTGGGAGCAGGACTCCCACTGTATTTCTGGATGTATTGTGGGTTTCACACCTTGGGAATTAGCTACCTTACACAGTTGGGTTTGGCTGCCTTCTGATTAGCACCCTACGGATGGCTGCACACACACACACACACACACACACACACACACACACACACACACACACACACACACACACACACACACACACACACACACACACACACACACACACACACACACACACACACACACACACACACACACACACACACACACACACACACACCTTATTCCAACAAATGCCACACTCAGGGCTCTAAAGTGCGACGAAACATTTTTCTGTGCGACCTGGAGTTTTATTTTGGGAGCACCAGTGTGTCGAAGAAAATCCAATAAAAAAATCTATGTGTAACAATATTTTGCCGCAACACTGTTCTCTACACTGCTCAAACAACACTGTTCTCTACACTGCTCAAACAGCACTGTTCTCTACACTGCTCAAACAGCACTGTTCTCTACACTGCTCAAACAACACTGTTCTCTACACTGCTCAAACAACACTGTTCTCTACACTGCTCAAACAACACTGTTCTCTACACTGCTCAAACAACAGCGGCTGCCTCCCTCAGCTGCTTGCTCCCAGTTCCCAGGTCACATACACCAAGCCCTGACCCCCTGTCACTCAGCACACAGTTCCTCCATGCTGTTTAGTCTCTCAGCATGCTGTCAATTCATGCACTAAACATACTGTATTCTTTCAAAACAAAAACTATTCTGCTCTCCATGTTGCTTCTAAATACGAATCTACCTGTTTTCTCTATTGTACTATTAGTCTGTGTATCTTTCTCTCTGCATAACACAAGTTAGTTAGTTTAATGGAGCTGGAATGTTCCAAAAATAATACTAATTGCTAATGGTAATCGCTAACTAGCTAAATGCACTAGCTAGGGCAAAGCAAATGTTAGCTCTAATACAAGTTGCTACCAGTGGTGGTGTTGATTAGCATGTTTCTGCAACGGCGTGTCCTGAATCAGAATAGTGTTCGAAAAGTAAATTGTTTCAAACAATATGTAATAAAAAAAAAAAAGCTTATTCAGAAAGCGTACTTTTGAGATATTAGTATTAATATTTTTTATGTTGAATAAATGTATGTAAAACAAGTATTTATATATTCTGAAATACAATAAGAGCACACTATAAAGAGTATAATGACATCAAGATGTTGTCTGTATCATGTACAGTTCACGGATCATAAGGTCTTACAGGAGGCATATAGGTCAAAAAAAGGGCCTAAAAAGGCCACTTTCATCGTAATTGTCTCAGACATGGTTTGTGATACAAATGTAAAAAGCATGTTAAACATCCTTCCTCCCAATTCAACTTTTATGTGAGAATTTCCACAACAATCTGTGATACCAAAAATATTTTCAGGCCATGCTGGCATGGAATCATCCTAGGAAATGAGCAATTATGCAAGCTCATGTTGCTGTAAACTATAATTAATTTGACCACCGGAAACAATAACTCAGTCAAAAGTGTGTAAAGTCTCTTCATCATCAGCTCCTGGTGTATTAAAGGGGACGTTCTCCAATATGGATGAACTTCCCCTTTAACAAAATCAATAGTTTCTAATTTCAAAGTCCTGGCATACTCCCAGTTGTCAGACCAGGGTTTAAATGAGTTGCCTCACAATGTGTCATATTGTTTCATCGACACCTCTCTCCTCCACGCGCCTCTCCACCAGTCACACTGACTCTTCACGCAGCAAGACTCCACCAAGCGAGCGGGAAGATCTGCCAAACGCGCCCGTCTCAAGCACACCACGACTCATCACTTCATCAACAGTCTTATGGAGAAAGAGAGCTGAGAAGAGAGAAGGAGAGAGGGATCCCTGCTGCTGTGGCATCACTGGAGGTGCTGTACCCCAGTACCAGCTTCCTGCCTTTTAATACCAAACTGTCAGCCTAAACTTAATTGGGTGGAGCGTCATCCTCAGGACATATCAACCTCAAGGTGCAGTGTGCACTCTATTTCCTTCTCCCTTTGTTTAGATAAAAAAAAGTGTGACACGACTTCGTGTGGTGACGGAAGACAGAGTGACCAAACGTGACTTTGAGGTGTAGTTCCGGCAGCTAGGGGGGGTGTCAGGGCCTGTTTCTTCTCTGTCTGCAGGGAGAGGAGAGGTGGATGAAGCCATGTGATTGAGCCGTTCTCACACCCCCAAGGTCATTTTGTATAATTTCCTCCCATCCCAGTGTTCTCAGCAGCACCCGGGAGGAAATCCATCACATCTAAATTGAAGCCTGAGATTGACCGTCTATGCTGGCAGTGGCCCTCTCCACTGCCTCAGCAAAGCATTTCATCGCTGTCCATATGCAGACGTGGCTGGGGGTGTGGTTTGGGAGGGGTGGGAGCAGGACTCCCACTGTATTTCTGGATGTATTGTGGGTTTCACACCTTGGGAATTGGCTACCTTACACAGTTGGGTTTGGCTGCCTTCTGATTAGCACCCTACGGATGGCTGCACACACACACAAACATATTTACACACACTCCCACACACCTTATTCCCACAAATCTGCCACACTAAATATTAAAATAGAGGTAATTGTTCCTGTGCCATAGCTGCCTCACAATACGATTCAATAAACATGCTATTATGATTGTTTTCCTGAATGGGCAGAATATGTTGATGGTAGATCATTTTGATGTCTCATGTCCAGATGCAGACCCTTCAGCCCTATTCCAAGAAACATTCATCATCCCATACCAACCTTCTGACCAAATAGACATTGAGGAAAATTGATGATTTATACAAAACCAGTCCAATTATGTTGGCCGGTCAATGAAATGAGCATATGTCTGGTTCATGTCTTAAAAATGACCTCATGGTGAAAAGACCTGGTGGGGAAGAACTATCTGATCCAGCAGATGGCCAGGAGAAGCAGGAATCTGCCATCAAGCTGAGAAGGCCCCCGGACACATCCTTATGGAAGAACAGGAGTGAAATACAGACTCCTGGCTAATACTTCTCCCCTCATGATACATCATGATCCCATAACCAATTTTTGTCATAGAATATTCATGTGTCATGATTCGATTCACAACATAATGTTAAGGCAATATGTCTTTGTGAGCAACAGCCTTCACTTTTTCAACAGTGTTATATAATAGGAGGCTGCAATGTGAACCACCGTGTGTTTCTCTTCTGTTTAGGTCTCTTATGTGCACTTTATGTCCCAAAATCAAATTCATTTATTCAATAATAACCCACTTTAGCAAGCTGTTCCCCACTCATGGCTTTAAGGCTTTAAGGCAAGCCAATTACGAATGTTAGATGGGTACCTAATATGAGAAACTGCTTCTAACCAGATTCCTGGAAAGGTCACACATCTCCGGTCTGCTTTATGCTGCTCCCAGACAAGTAAGAGATAGAATCAAGAAATGGCTTCACTGTCACCACTACAGCGGCTGCAAGTATAAAAAAAGTATAATGGAAATTCTCCTTCATGCCTTCCAGCAGAAGCCTCGGCTACCTAACTCAGGCTCTGGTATTAAAGAGAATATATTACATGAGACACTTCTGATCTTCCAATGAATAAACACATTATCAAAAAAAAGCCAAAATGGAGACTAACTGTGCAGATTATTCACTGTTGAAGGCAAATGGCCAATAACTTTCTCCCCATTAGGCTGATCAAACTTGAGGGAGGATAAATTATGTGCGTACATACTGTCCCATCGTCTGTAATCACATCTTTGCACTGTATGCTTATACAATTAGCCGATTAGCCCACTCTGGACGGTGCCATTGGAAACATGGCCTCCATTACCAATCAAAGTGTGGTTATGTGTGAGGAGCTCTCAGCGAGTGACATTTCATATTTAATTAGACTGGCTCTACATCATTAGCTTGCTGTAAATGAAGTCAATAATCTTCCAGATCTCTTGTCTGGGGCGCGATGAGGCAACATTTAGGCTTTTAGCGCCTCCATTAAAGACTCAATGGCCTCAGTATCACATCAGGAGACAGAGAAGCAAAATGGATGCTGAAACAGTAGATTTCATCTGTCTTCCAAGTTATTTTTGCATGTGTAATTAACCCTTCTGCAATTTCCACGGCCCCACGGAAATCTAGTTAACATAACAAAAAAATCCCAATCAAAATCTATGTGTTTAAGATAGAGATATCTGTTTTACACCACACCATACACCAAATCCGCCGATATCGCCGTTCCGCATCTGCGGTGAAAAGGTGGTAGGGCTAGAGCAGTGTTTGTCAGACCATGAGACTCTGTGAAATAAAGTTGACTCATGAACACGATGGTGTTCTCCGTTTTGCTCTATGACCCATAAAAGCGTCACAGGACTCGTCTGAAGTTGGTACAGCCTCTTCTGCCAACTTCTGTCTGTAGCGTCCGAACAGTTTGAGCTACACTAACATGACCCTCTGTGGAAAGGTGAGTCTCTCACGAACACGTACATGCCTATTGTTTTGCTCTAGGATGCCCACAATCCTCACAGGACTCATGTCAATGTTGTTTGAAATAGTTTCCTGATCTTTCTCATCCCTCAGCTATAGGACAGACATTTCAGAACAAACTTCATATGAGATTGTTTTGGGGACTATCTGTTATTCCATGTAGTGAATCTGTTATTCAATGTGTTGCTATGGGCTAATGGCAGTAATGCCATATTCAATGTTTAATCAAATCATTTTGTAATAATTCTAAATCAAATAGCTAAATGATCCTTGGTATGACCTCCATAAAACAATTATATATGTTCGCTTAGTAGAACCCCCCTCCCCCTGCTTCGACAGGGCTTAGACTAGAGGGTTTCATTTAAAGGACACAGTACATCTGCAAATGTATATCATTTGTAAACTTCTTTAGCAAACTATTCATGTGTCATATTGACATATTTCATAGGTTGTTTTCAATGTCTTGCTAACCTCTGGAAGCCACCCATGAAGTCTTAATTCCGTATCAAAGTTAAAACAAACTCATTAACTCATAGAAATGCTAATGAAATGATTACTGGCCCAACATTAATTATACACGACTATTTAGACATGTACATGTTAGATTTAGAACTCTCTACAAGAATACTTAATGGGCTATGGGAGTTCTGAGTCAGAGTGATCATACAGGGTATTGGCCAAGCAACACACTTCAGAACATTCTTGCCTAATTGGCAAAAAAAGACTAAATGTCCAGGTAAATATGCAGTGCAGTGCAGTAAAAAGTCTCTGAGTAAGTAACCTCTCAGGGGAGAGCAGCGACAACCACGTCAGGAGATTGCTGTGCCACCAAAAGGCCATAATTAGCCAGGACACTTTTATAGCATTTGTGTCCATGGCTCAGTGCATCCTGACCAGGACAGGCAGAGGAAGGACACAGCCCATGACGGGACTAGCAGAGAAAGAACACAGCCCATGACAAGACTAGCAGAGAAAGAACACAGCCCATGACAGGACTAGCAGAGAAAGAACACAGCTCATGACAGGACTAGCAGAGAAAGAAAACAGCCCATGACAGGACTAGCAGAGAAAGAACACAGCTCATGACAGGACTAGCAGAGAAAGAACACAGCCCATGACAGGACTAGCAGAGAAAGAACACAGCCCATGACAGGACGAGCAGAGAAAGAACACAGCCCAGGACAGGACGAGCAGAGAAAGAACACAGCCCATGACAGGACGAGCAGAGAAAGAACACAGCCCATGACAGGACTAGCAGAGAAAGAACACAGCCCATGACAGGACTAGCAGAGAAAGAACACAGCCCATGACGGGACTAGCAGAGAAAGAACACAGCTCATGACGGGACTAGCAGAGAAAGAACACAGCCCATGACAGGACTAGCAGAGAAAGAACACAGCCCATGACGGGACTAGCAGAGAAAGAACACAGCCCATGACAGGACTAGCAGAGAAAGAACACAGCTCATGACAGGACGAGCAGAGAAAGAACACAGCCCATGACAGGACTAGCAGAGAAAGAACACAGCTCATGACAGGACTAGCAGAGAAAGAACACAGCTCATGACAGGACGAGCAGAGAAAGAACACAGCCCATGACAGGACTAGCAGAGAAAGAACACAGCTCATGACAGGACTAGCAGAGAAAGAACACAGCCCATGACAGGACTAGCAGAGAAAGAACACAGCCCATGACAGGACTAGCAGAGAAAGAACACAGCCCATGACAGGACGAGCAGAGAAAGAACACAGCCCATGACAGGACGAGCAGAGAAAGAACACAGCCCATGACAGGACTAGCAGAGAAAGAACACAGCCCATGACAGGACTAGCAGAGAAAGAACACAGCCCATGACAGGACTAGCAGAGAAAGAACACAGCCCATGACAGGACTAGCAGAGAAAGAACACAGCTCATGACGGGACTAGCAGAGAAAGAACACAGCTCATGACGGGACTAGCAGAGAAAGAACACAGCCCATGACAGGACTAGCAGAGAAAGAACACAGCCCATGACAGGACGAGCAGAGAAAGAACACAGCCCATGACAGGACGAGCAGAGAAAGAACACAGCCCATGACAGGACTAGCAGAGAAAGAACACAGCCCATGACGGGACTAGCAGAGAAAGAACACAGCCCATGACAAGACTAGCAGAGAAAGAACACAGCCCATGACAGGACTAGCAGAGAAAGAACACAGCTCATGACGGGACTAGCAGAGAAAGAACACAGCCCATGACGGGACTAGCAGAGAAAGAACACAGCCCATGACAGGACTAGCAGAGAAAGAACACAGCCCATGACAGGACTAGCAGAGAAAGAACACAGCTCATGACAGGACTAGCAGAGAAAGAACACAGCTCATGACAAGACTAGCAGAGAAAGAACACAGCTCATGACAGGTCTAGCAGAGAAAGAACACAACTCATGACAGGACTAGCAGAGAAAGAACACAGCTCATGACAAGACTAGCAGAGAAAGAACACAGCTCATGACAAGACTAGCAGAGAAAGAACACAGCTCATGACAGGACTAGCAGAGAAAGAACCCAGCCCATGACAAGACGAGCAGAGAAAGAACACAGCCCATGACAAGACTAGCAGAGAAAGAACACAACTCATGACAGGACTAGCAGAGAAAGAACACAGCCCATGACAGGACTAGCAGAGAAAGAACACAGCCCATGACAGGACGAGCAGAGAAAGAACACAGCCCATGACAGGACTAGCAGAGAAAGAACACAGCCCATGACAGGACGAGCAGAGAAAGAACACAGCCCATGACAGGACTAGCAGAGAAAGAACACAGCCCATGACAAGACTAGCAGAGAAAGAACACAGCTCATGACAGGACTAGCAGAGAAAGAACACAGCTCATGACGGGACTAGCAGAGAAAGAACACAGCCCATGACAGGACTAGCAGAGAAAGAACACAGCCCATGACAGGACTAGCAGAGAAAGAACACAGCTCATGACAGGACGAGCAGAGAAAGAACACAGCCCATGACAGGACGAGCAGAGAAAGAACACAGCCCATGTCAGGACTAGCAGAGAAAGAACACAGCCCATGACAGGACTAGCAGAGAAAGAACACAACTCATGACAGGACTAGCAGAGAAAGAACACAGCCCATGACAGGACTAGCAGAGAAAGAACAAAGCTCATGACAGGACTAGCAGAGAAAGAACACAGCTCATGACAGGACTAGCAGAGAAAGAACACAGCCCATGACAGGACTAGCAGAGAAAGAACACAGCTCATGACAGGACGAGCAGAGAAAGAACACAGCCCATGACAGGACGAGCAGAGAAAGAACACAGCTCATGACAGGACTAGCAGAGAAAGAACACAGCCCATGACAGGACTAGCAGAGAAAGAACACAGCCCATGACGGGACTAGCAGAGAAAGAACACAGCCCATGACGGGACTAGCAGAGAAAGAACACAGCCCATGACGGGACTAGCAGAGAAAGAACACAGCCCATGACAGGACTAGCAGAGAAAGAACACAGCTCATGACAGGACTAGCAGAGAAAGAACCCAGCCCATGACAAGACGAGCAGAGAAAGAACACAGCCCATGACAAGACTAGCAGAGAAAGAACACAACTCATGACAGGACTAGCAGAGAAAGAACACAGCCCATGACAGGACTAGCAGAGAAAGAACACAGCCCATGACAGGACGAGCAGAGAAAGAACACAGCCCATGACAGGACGAGCAGAGAAAGAACACAGCCCATGACAGGACGAGCAGAGAAAGAACACAGCCCATGACAGGACTAGCAGAGAAAGAACACAGCCCATGACAAGACTAGCAGAGAAAGAACACAGCTCATGACAGGACTAGCAGAGAAAGAACACAGCTCATGACGGGACTAGCAGAGAAAGAACACAGCCCATGACAGGACTAGCAGAGAAAGAACACAGCCCATGACAGGACTAGCAGAGAAAGAACACAGCTCATGACAGGACGAGCAGAGAAAGAACACAGCCCATGACAGGACGAGCAGAGAAAGAACACAGCCCATGTCAGGACTAGCAGAGAAAGAACACAGCCCATGACAGGACTAGCAGAGAAAGAACACAACTCATGACAGGACTAGCAGAGAAAGAACACAGCCCATGACAGGACTAGCAGAGAAAGAACAAAGCTCATGACAGGACTAGCAGAGAAAGAACACAGCTCATGACAGGACTAGCAGAGAAAGAACACAGCCCATGACAGGACTAGCAGAGAAAGAACACAGCTCATGACAGGACGAGCAGAGAAAGAACACAGCCCATGACAGGACGAGCAGAGAAAGAACACAGCTCATGACAGGACTAGCAGAGAAAGAACACAGCCCATGACAGGACTAGCAGAGAAAGAACACAGCCCATGACGGGACTAGCAGAGAAAGAACACAGCCCATGACGGGACTAGCAGAGAAAGAACACAGCCCATGACGGGACTAGCAGAGAAAGAACACAGCCCATGACAGGACTAGCAGAGAAAGAACACAGCCCATGACAGGACTAGCAGAGAAAGAACACAGCTCATGACAGGACGAGCAGAGAAAGAACACAGCTCATGACAAGACTAGCAGAGAAAGAACACAGCTCATGACAGGACTAGCAGAGAAAGAACACAACTCATGACAGGACTAGCAGAGAAAGAACACAGCTCATGACAAGACTAGCAGAGAAAGAACACAACTCATGACAAGACTAGCAGAGAAAGAACACAGCTCATGACAGGACTAGCAGAGAAAGAACCCAGCCCATGACAAGACGAGCAGAGAAAGAACACAGCCCATGACAAGACTAGCGGAGAAAGAACACAACTCATGACAGGACTAGCAGAGAAAGAACACAGCCCATGACAGGACTAGCAGAGAAAGAACACAGCTCATGACAGGACGAGCAGAGAAAGAACACAGCCCATGACAGGACGAGCAGAGAAAGAACACAGCTCATGACAGGACTAGCAGAGAAAGAACACAGCCCATGACAGGACTAGCAGAGAAAGAACACAGCCCATGACGGGACTAGCAGAGAAAGAACACAGCCCATGACGGGACTAGCAGAGAAAGAACACAGCCCATGACGGGACTAGCAGAGAAAGAACACAGCCCATGACAGGACTAGCAGAGAAAGAACACAGCCCATGACAGGACTAGCAGAGAAAGAACACAGCTCATGACAGGACGAGCAGAGAAAGAACACAGCTCATGACAAGACTAGCAGAGAAAGAACACAGCTCATGACAGGACTAGCAGAGAAAGAACACAACTCATGACAGGACTAGCAGAGAAAGAACACAGCTCATGACAAGACTAGCAGAGAAAGAACACAGCTCATGACAAGACTAGCAGAGAAAGAACACAGCTCATGACAGGACTAGCAGAGAAAGAACCCAGCCCATGACAAGACGAGCAGAGAAAGAACACAGCCCATGACAAGACTAGCGGAGAAAGAACACAACTCATGACAGGACTAGCAGAGAAAGAACACAGCCCATGACGGGACTAGCAGAGAAAGAACACAGCCCATGACAGGACGAGCAGAGAAAGAACACAGCCCATGACAGGACGAGCAGAGAAAGAACACAGCCCATGACAGGACGAATAGAGAAAGAACACAGCCCATGACAGGACTAGCAGAGAAAGAACACAGCCCATGACAGGACTAGCAGAGAAAGAACACAGCCCATGACAAGACTAGCAGAGAAAGAACACAGCTCATGACAGGACTAGCAGAGAAAGAACACAGCCCATGACAGGACTAGCAGAGAAAGAACACAGCCCATGACAGGACTAGCAGAGAAAGAACACAGCTCATGACAGGACGAGCAGAGAAAGAACACAGCCCATGACAGGACTAGCAGAGAAAGAACACAGCCCATGACAGGACTAGCAGAGAAAGAACACAGCCCATGACAGGACGAGCAGAGAAAGAAGACAACTCATGACAGGACTAGCAGAGAAAGAACACAGCCCATGACAGGACTAGCAGAGAAAGAACACAGCTCATGACAGGACTAGCAGAGAAAGAACACAGCTCATGACAGGACTAGCAGAGAAAGAACACAGCCCATGACAGGACTAGCAGAGAAAGAACACAGCTCATGACAGGACGAGCAGAGAAAGAACACAGCCCATGACAGGACGAGCAGAGAAAGAACACAGCTCATGACAGGACTAGCAGAGAAAGAACACAGCCCATGACAGGACTAGCAGAGAAAGAACACAGCCCATGACGGGACTAGCAGAGAAAGAACACAGCCCATGACAGGACTAGCAGAGAAAGAACACAGCTCATGACAGGACTAGCAGAGAAAGAACACAGCCCATGACAGGACGAGCAGAGAAAGAACACAGCCCATGACAGGACTAGTAGAGAAAGAACACAGCTCATGACAGGACTAGCAGAGAAAGAACACAGCCCATGACAGGACGAGCAGAGAAAGAACACAGCCCATGACAGGACTAGCAGAGAAAGAACACAGCCCATGACAGGACTAGCAGAGAAAGAACACAGCCCATGACAGGACTAGCAGAGAAAGAACACAGCCCATGACAGGACTAGCAGAGAAAGAACACAGCTCATGACAGGACTAGCAGAGAAAGAACACAGCCCATGACAGGACTAGCAGAGAAAGAACACAGCTCATGACAGGACGAGCAGAGAAAGAACACAGCCCATGACAGGACGAGCAGAGAAAGAACACAGCTCATGACGGGACTAGCAGAGAAAGAACACAGCCCATGACAGGACTAGCAGAGAAAGAACACAGCCCATGACGGGACTAGCAGAGAAAGAACACAGCCCATGACGGGACTAGCAGAGAAAGAACACAGCCCATGACGGGACTAGCAGAGAAAGAACACAGCCCATGACAGGACTAGCAGAGAAAGAACACAGCCCATGACAGGACTAGCAGAGAAAGAACACAGCTCATGACAGGACGAGCAGAGAAAGAACACAGCTCATGACAAGACTAGCAGAGAAAGAACACAGCTCATGACAGGACTAGCAGAGAAAGAACACAACTCATGACAGGACTAGCAGAGAAAGAACACAGCTCATGACAAGACTAGCAGAGAAAGAACACAGCTCATGACAAGACTAGCAGAGAAAGAACACAGCTCATGACAGGACTAGCAGAGAAAGAACCCAGCCCATGACAAGACGAGCAGAGAAAGAACACAGCCCATGACAAGACTAGCGGAGAAAGAACACAACTCATGACAGGACTAGCAGAGAAAGAACACAGCCCATGACGGGACTAGCAGAGAAAGAACACAGCCCATGACAGGACGAGCAGAGAAAGAACACAGCCCATGACAGGACGAGCAGAGAAAGAACACAGCCCATGACAGGACGAGCAGAGAAAGAACACAGCCCATGACAGGACTAGCAGAGAAAGAACACAGCCCATGACAGGACTAGCAGAGGAAGAACACAGCCCATGACAAGACTAGCAGAGAAAGAACACAACTCATGACAGGACTAGCAGAGAAAGAACACAGCCCATGACAAGACTAGCAGAGAAAGAACACAGCCCATGACAGGACTAGCAGAGAAAGAACACAGCCCATGACAGGACTAGCAGAGAAAGAACACAGCCCATGACAGGACTAGCAGAGAAAGAACACAGCTCATGACAGGACGAGCAGAGAAAGAACACAGCCCATGACAGGACGAGCAGAGAAAGAACACAGCCCATGACAGGACTAGCAGAGAAAGAACACAGCCCATGACAGGACGAGCAGAGAAAGAACACAGCCCATGACAGGACGAGCAGAGAAAGAACACAGCCCATGACAGGACTAGCAGAGAAAGAACACAGCTCATGACAGGACTAGCAGAGAAAGAACACAACTCATGACAGGACTAGCAGAGAAAGAACACAGCTCATGACAAGACTAGCAGAGAAAGAACACAGCTCATGACAAGACTAGCAGAGAAAGAACACAGCTCATGACAAGACTAGCAGAGAAAGAACCCAGCCCATGACAAGACGAGCAGAGAAAGAACACAGCCCATGACAAGACTAGCAGAGAAAGAGCACAGCCCATGACAGGACTAGCAGAGGAAGAACACAGCCCATGACAGGACGAGCAGAGAAAGAACACAGCCCATGACAGGACGAGCAGAGAAAGAACACAGCCCATGACAGGACGAGCAGAGAAAGAACACAGCCCATGACAGGACTAGCAGAGAAAGAACACAGCCCATGACAAGACTAGCAGAGAAAGAACACAGCTCATGACAGGACTAGCAGAGAAAGAACACAGCTCATGACGGGACTAGCAGAGAAAGAACACAGCCCATGACAGGACTAGCAGAGAAAGAACACAGCCCATGACAGGACTAGCAGAGAAAGAACACAGCTCATGACAGGACGAGCAGAGAAAGAACACAGCCCATGACAGGACGAGCAGAGAAAGAACACAGCCCATGACAGGACTAGCAGAGAAAGAACACAGCCCATGACAGGACTAGCAGAGAAAAAACACAACTCATGACAGGACTAGCAGAGAAAGAACACAGCCCATGACGGGACTAGCAGAGAAAGAACACAGCCCATGACGGGACTAGCAGAGAAAGAACACAGCCCATGACAGGACTAGCAGAGAAAGAACACAGCCCATGACAGGACTAGCAGAGAAAGAACACAGCTCATGACAGGACGAGCAGAGAAAGAACACAGCTCATGACAAGACTAGCAGAGAAAGAACACAGCTCATGACAGGACTAGCAGAGAAAGAACACAACTCATGACAGGACTAGCAGAGAAAGAACACAGCTCATGACAAGACTAGCAGAGAAAGAACACAGCTCATGACAAGACTAGCAGAGAAAGAACACAGCTCATGACAGGACTAGCAGAGAAAGAACCCAGCCCATGACAAGACGAGCAGAGAAAGAACACAGCCCATGACAAGACTAGCGGAGAAAGAACACAACTCATGACAGGACTAGCAGAGAAAGAACACAGCCCATGACGGGACTAGCAGAGAAAGAACACAGCCCATGACAGGACGAGCAGAGAAAGAACACAGCCCATGACAGGACGAGCAGAGAAAGAACACAGCCCATGACAGGACGAGCAGAGAAAGAACACAGCCCATGACAGGACTAGCAGAGAAAGAACACAGCCCATGACAGGACTAGCAGAGGAAGAACACAGCCCATGACAAGACTAGCAGAGAAAGAACACAACTCATGACAGGACTAGCAGAGAAAGAACACAGCCCATGACAAGACTAGCAGAGAAAGAACACAGCCCATGACAGGACTAGCAGAGAAAGAACACAGCCCATGACAGGACTAGCAGAGAAAGAACACAGCCCATGACAGGACTAGCAGAGAAAGAACACAGCTCATGACAGGACGAGCAGAGAAAGAACACAGCCCATGACAGGACGAGCAGAGAAAGAACACAGCCCATGACAGGACTAGCAGAGAAAGAACACAGCCCATGACAGGACGAGCAGAGAAAGAACACAGCCCATGACAGGACGAGCAGAGAAAGAACACAGCCCATGACAGGACTAGCAGAGAAAGAACACAGCTCATGACAGGACTAGCAGAGAAAGAACACAACTCATTACAGGACTAGCAGAGAAAGAACACAGCTCATGACAAGACTAGCAGAGAAAGAACACAGCTCATGACAAGACTAGCAGAGAAAGAACACAGCTCATGACAAGACTAGCAGAGAAAGAACCCAGCCCATGACAAGACGAGCAGAGAAAGAACACAGCCCATGACAAGACTAGCAGAGAAAGAGCACAGCCCATGACAGGACTAGCAGAGGAAGAACACAGCCCATGACAGGACGAGCAGAGAAAGAACACAGCCCATGACAGGACGAGCAGAGAAAGAACACAGCCCATGACAGGACGAGCAGAGAAAGAACACAGCCCATGACAGGACTAGCAGAGAAAGAACACAGCCCATGACAAGACTAGCAGAGAAAGAACACAGCTCATGACAGGACTAGCAGAGAAAGAACACAGCTCATGACGGGACTAGCAGAGAAAGAACACAGCCCATGACAGGACTAGCAGAGAAAGAACACAGCCCATGACAGGACTAGCAGAGAAAGAACACAGCTCATGACAGGACGAGCAGAGAAAGAACACAGCCCATGACAGGACGAGCAGAGAAAGAACACAGCCCATGACAGGACTAGCAGAGAAAGAACACAGCCCATGACAGGACTAGCAGAGAAAAAACACAACTCATGACAGGACTAGCAGAGAAAGAACACAGCCCATGACAGGACTAGCAGAGAAAGAACACAGCTCATGACAGGACTAGCAGAGAAAGAACACAGCTCATGACAGGACTAGCAGAGAAAGAACACAGCCCATGACAGGACTAGCAGAGAAAGAACACAGCTCATGACAGGACGAGCAGAGAAAGAACACAGCCCATGACAGGACGAGCAGAGAAAGAACACAGCTCATGACGGGACTAGCAGAGAAAGAACACAGCCCATGACAGGACTAGCAGAGAAAGAACACAGCCCATGACGGGACTAGCAGAGAAAGAACACAGCCCATGACAGGACGAGCAGAGAAAGAACACAGCTCATGACAGGACTAGCAGAGAAAGAACACAGCCCATGACAGGACTAGCAGAGAAAGAACACAGCCCATGACGGGACTAGCAGAGAAAGAACACAGCCCATGACAGGACTAGCAGAGAAAGAACACAGCTCATGACAGGACTAGCAGAGAAAGAACACAGCCCATGACAGGACTAGCAGAGAAAGAACACAGCCCATGACAGGACTAGCAGAGAAAGAACACAGCTCATGACAGGACTAGCAGAGAAAGAACACAGCCCATGACAGGACGAGCAGAGAAAGAACACAGCCCATGACAGGACTAGCAGAGAAAGAACACAACTCATGACAGGACTAGCAGAGAAAGAACACAGCTCATGACAAGACTAGCAGAGAAAGAACACAGCTCATGACAAGACTAGCAGAGAAAGAACACAGCTCATGACAAGACTAGCAGAGAAAGAACCCAGCCCATGACAAGACGAGCAGAGAAAGAACACAGCCCATGACAAGACTAGCAGAGAAAGAACACAGCTCATGACGGGACTAGCAGAGAAAGAACACAGCTCATGACGGGACTAGCAGAGAAAGAACACAGCCCATGACGGGACTAGCAGAGAAAGAACACAGCCCATGACAGGACTAGCAGAGAAAGAACACAGCTCATGACAGGACGAGCAGAGAAAGAACACAGCCCATGACAGGACGAGCAGAGAAAGAACACAGCCCATGACAGGACTAGCAGAGAAAGAACACAGCCCATGACAGGACTAGCAGAGAAAGAACACAACTCATGACAGGACTAGCAGAGAAAGAACACAGCCCATGACAGGACTAGCAGAGAAAGAACACAGCTCATGACAGGACTAGCAGAGAAAGAACACAGCTCATGACAGGACTAGCAGAGAAAGAACACAGCCCAAGACAGGACTAGCAGAGAAAGAACACAGCTCATGACAGGACGAGCAGAGAAAGAACACAGCCCATGACAGGACGAGCAGAGAAAGAACACAGCTCATGACAGGACTAGCAGAGAAAGAACACAGCCCATGACAGGACTAGCAGAGAAAGAACACAGCCCATGACGGGACTAGCAGAGAAAGAACACAGCCCATGACAGGACGAGCAGAGAAAGAACACAGCTCATGACAGGACTAGCAGAGAAAGAACACAGCCCATGGACAGGACTAGCAGAGAAAGAACACAGCCCATGACGGGACTAGCAGAGAAAGAACACAGCCAGACAGGACTAGCAGAGAAAGAACACAGCTCATGACAGGACTAGCAGAGAAAGAACACAGCCCATGACAGGACTAGCAGAGAAAGAACACAGCCCATGACAGGACTAGCAGAGAAAGAACACAGCTCATGACAGGACTAGCAGAAAGAACACACCCATGACAGGACGAGGGAAAGAACACAGCCATGACAAGGATAGCAGAGAAAGAACACAGCCATGACAGGACTAGCAGAGAAAGAACACAGCCCATGACAGGACTAGCAGAGAAAGAACACAGCTCATGACAAGACTAGCAGAGAAAGAACACAGCTCATGACGGGACTAGCAGAGAAAGAACACAGCCCATGACAGGACGAGCAGAGAAAGAACACAGCCCATGACAGGACTAGCAGAGAAAGAACACAGACAGAAGGGTTCATTCCTGCACCATTATGACAAAGGGTTTCATCCCCTGCACCATTTTGACAGAGGGTTTCTTTCCTGCACATTATTACAAAGGTTTCATTCCCTGCACCATTATGACAGAGGGTTTCCTTCCCTGCACCATTATGACAGAGGGTTTCATTCCCTGCACCGTTATGACAGAGGGTTTCTTTCCCTGGCACCATTATGACAAAGCGTTTCATCCCCTGCACCATTATGACAGAGGGTTTCTTTCCCTGCACCATTATGACAAAGGGTTTCATCCCCTGACCATTATGACAGAGGGTATTCCCTGCACCATTATGACAGAGGGTTTCATCCCCGCACCATTATGACAGAGGGTTTCTTTCCCTGCACCATTATGACAAAGGGTTTCTTTCCTGCACCATTATGACAGAGGGTTTCTTTCCCTACCATTATGACAAAGGGTTTCATCCCCTGACACACCCTCCATTATGACAGAGGGTTTCATTCCCTGCACCATTAGACAGAGGTTTCATCCCCGCACCATTATGACAGAAGGTTTCTTTCCTGCACCATTATGAAGAGGGGTTTCATCCCCTGCAGACCCACTATGACAGAGGGTTTCTTTCCCTGCACCATTATGACAGAGGGTTTCATCCCCTGCACCATTATGACAGAGGGTTTCATTCCTGCACCGATATGACAGAGGGTTTCTTCCTGCACCATTATGCAGAGGGGGTTCTTCCCTGCACCATTATGACAGAGGGTTTCATTCCCTGCAACATTATGACAGAGGGTTTCATTCCCTGCAACATTATGACAGAGGGTTTCATTCCTGCAACATTATGACAGAGGGTTTCATTCCCTGCAACATTATGACAGAGGGTTTCATTCCCTGCACCATTATGAAGAGGGTTTCGTTCCTGCACCATTATGACAGAGGGTTCTTTCCCTGCATCATTATGACAGAGGGTTTCTTTCCCTGCACCATTATGACAGAGGTTTCATTCCCTGCAACATTATGACAGAGGGTTTCGTTCCCTGCACCATTATGACAGATGGTTTCTTTCCCTGCATCATTATGACAGAGGGTTTCGTTCCCTGCACCATTATGACAGAGAGTTTCATTCCCTGCAACATTATGACAGAGGGTCTTTCCCTGCACCATTATGACAGAGGGTTTCTTTCCCTGCACCATTTGACAAAGGGTTTCATCCCCTGCACCATTATGACAGAGGGTTTCTTTCCTGCACCATTATGACAGAGGGTTTCATCCCCTGCACCATTATGACAGAGGGTTTCATTCCCTGCACCGTATGACAGAGGGTTTCATTCCCTGCACCATTATGACAGAGGGTTTCTTTCCCTGCACCATATGACAGAGGGTTTCATTCCTGCCCCATTATGACAGAGGGTTTCATTCCTGCACCATTATGACAAAGGGTTTCACCCTGCACCATTTTGACAGAGGGTTTCTTCCCTGCACACATTATTACAAAGGGTTTCATTCCCTGCACCATTATGACAGAGTTCCATTCCTGCACCATTATGACAG